>NW_005054595.1:289525-329705 GCF_000277835.1 Geospiza fortis | reverse complement strand
GGGAGCATTAAGTAACTCAGCAGCAGCAAACAAGAACCACAGGCATGGCAAAGCATAAACCCAACTGCTGTACATTGATTTGAAAACAAGGTAAAACAGGGTACTGTCCTGGTTCCAGCCAGGACAGGATTAATTTTTGCAGTAGCCAGGAGGGATCCTGGCTAGGACCTTAGGATCTGGAGGTTTTTCTATACCATCTCATAGTTTCTGGGGCTGGGGGTAAGGTGGTCTTTTCCTCTTGAGTAAAGGTGGCTGAGGAACCTTGGGTAACACCAGTAGTGAGCATCACTCACCTTCCTCTTGTACACTTGAAACTTGAGAGGTGGTGATCACAGAGATGATTTTCAGTGTGCATTTTTTACATATTTGGACCTGCTGTTCAATCTTAATTTTTCATTTTTGTCAGACAGAACATTCCTATTCAAATATGTATGTATTTCTTAATCTGAAAAGCTGAGCTGATTTCAACCCTTTATTTTTGCTGTTCCATGATGTTTGAAGGGTTGTGTGCAAAGAGGGTTAAGTTGGCCTTGGTTTAGAGAAGAATTATGTCAGTCACAGAGTGGGATCAGGTTTTAAAGTATGCACAGATGCATGTCTTTGCTGATAGGATCTGTCAGAACCATATGAATGAACATAAATAAACCTATTCCTGCTTGTTAAACATGGCAGTGGAGGATAAGACCTGGAGTTTAATGAAGAGAAAGAACAAGCTTCTCCTGTCAGCTAGTGTGGAGATGGAAGCAGATAACCTGGAGGTTTAGCTGCACTTTCAGTTAATCCATATGAAGTTCAGCTCAGTTTCACATAGAGGTTGTCTACAGTTCCGTGTGCACTCCTTGTCCAATTCATTATCACAATACAACAGTTCCTGCAGTCAGGTTATTGCCATTTACTTGCAACCAGGTTAATTTTTAGCCTGATCAGTCTGCTCATACAGAGAAATTGACATTTCTCTGTTCATGATTTGTCTAGTCTTCCTCCCCTCCAAGTTTAAAACAAACAACCAAACCAATCAAAATAATATAAAAAAGATATATTAAATATTAAGCATTCAAAATTTGGATGTCGTTTGATAAACTTAAATAGCATAAAGTTTTTGGCCATTGTATGACTTTGATTTGAATTTCATCTCATTGTTGGATGAATTGTTGGACCCCTTCATCTCAGGCTGGATGGGGTTCTGAGCAACCTGGTCTAGTGGAAGGTGTCTCTGCCCATGGCAGGGGGATTGAAACTAAACTACCTTTAAGCTCCCTTCCAACCCAAATTATTCTGAGATTCTATGTCCTGAAAACCTGGAGGATTTGCACGTGGAACACTCCAGTACAGCTCAATGGGGATGTGCCATCAAGCCAAATCAGTCAGTAACTCTCAGCATTTCTCACTGGATGATGTCTGTTACCACTAAGACTTTGTTCTGCTTTTGCTCTGATCTCTGGTAGCCATCTATGCTGCTGTAAAATGTTACATTTGTGGCTCTTCAGGTCAGTTAGGGACAGACCAGGCTGAAGGCTGTGGGAAGGTGTTGAATGGCAGGAAAACCTCCCAGCTCTCAGTTCCAGGTGTGCTCTCTGCTGAAGTTCCATGGCCAGTGGGCCCTGCCAAGCTGGGCAGTGGCAAGAAGGGTCAGATTCTGGGTGAAGCTGAAGCATCCCTTCCTTGATGAGAAAGGCACCACCCTTCTGAAATTTTTTTTAATTTTCCAAGAGGCTCAGAATATGACCAAAAGGCCAGATTTGTCTTAGAACTTAAATCCATTAATCTTGCATTTCTTACCACCATTTTTTAAATACTTTTTTAAAGTTAGGGGGTTCTCAGTGGAGATATGGAGCTGTTAAATGCTTCTTAGATGAGTGAGCAGGAAGGCTCAATCTACATGTCTATTTTATATTTGGAGCCACAGCTCTGATATTCTCTCTCATGCCTTCAGGACTGAGACACTATCTGCAAGCACTGTTAGGTGAAATCCTCAGACTTTGGTAAACAAGTAAATAGTTCTGATGTTTGCATCCTTCGAACTCCACCACACTCAGTTTTCTCTGAAGTCCATGTCCTCAGACAATACAGCTGAACATCACCATCCTGCTTCACAGGCCTAAAAATACAGGTCTGACATTGAAACTCATTGGTTTATTCTGATCCTCCAAATTTAATCTGCAAAATCCTTATTATACTGGCATATTTAGCTAAAAAAGTGATAAAGCCTCTTCCATGGATGTCACTACTTGAGCGCTGTGCTGAAATCTGCTTAAGAAAAATACTAAGCAACCTGGACCACAAAACTTGGATCTTCTATTTCATTGGTTTTCTCTTTTCTGGTCTACTCTTTTCCTGATAAACAGCTGATAAAGTAAATTTGTCACAGGTTTGTGAGACTATTTTCTTTTATTGTGGGAGTAAAAAAGGAGTATTCTCAGGTACCAAAAACACTCTTGTCTCCAGAAGTTTCATCTTGACTAGGATTGTCCTATTGGAAAAAGTCACGAAAACATTCACCACAGATGTTGCACACTGGTTTAAACAGAAGTTTCTTTAATTATACAACTTAAAATTATTTTCAAAAAATCCTTCCTCCATGCCTTTCTTTTGCTAGACCTTAGAAGGTTGTGGTTCCACTCAGCCTCTCTGGAAGCGGAGGTGGCAAGACTTGTGAATTCATCTCCCTTTCATCTGTAGGATATTTTTTTCCACTTTTCTTTAAAACTTCCACAGCTTGGAATGACTCCTGTTCAGCACAAAAATTATGTGAGAGAACAGGAAAACCAACAAACATCACTTTCGCTGCTTGCCATTTGCATCATTTTTTGTGTAGCTATTTGGGAGAAACCTGGCCAAACCAAATGAATCCCAAGGCCCCTTGACTGAAGAATGTCCTGAACTTCAGTGTTTCCAGGGAGTGAACTCTACACCACACAGCAAATGTGCAGGCCTGAGCTGGTGTCCATGGCTCATGCAGGGTGTCCTGGTTTGGCTGCGATCAGCAGAACAGCTCCCAGCACCCAGTGCCATCCATTCATCTCTTCTGTTTCTTCCCATCCTGCTCATCTCTTGAAATTCTGTGCTACCCTGAACTTCACCTCATGCTTCTATGTCTCTCCTTTTAAGCCAGCTGTGAGTTTCTCAGCTGATTGAGCTTTCACTGAGAGATAACTGCACATTGTTCCCATGATCAGCAAGGTCTCTCATCGACCAGCTTGTTTTACCAGAAAAGAAATCTGCAAAAGATTCACAGTTGATTTAGCTCAAGCCACAGACCAGGCTTGAGCATAAAAAACACAATGAAAAGAGCGAACTTTTCTCTGTCTGTTGTCCCTGGACTGTCTGTGAAGGCAGCCAGCTCTGCTGAATGAAAGCATGGCTTCAGAGCTTCCAGTAGTGATGAGCATTTCTGCTTTTGCAATGCAACCATGAAATTCTTCACATACAGAGTCAAATGTGTCTGTCCCCTCACAGCCTGAGCTGGCTTTGTCAGCTGGCATCCTCTTGTGCAGGCCTGAGGAAGCAGAGTGTTTCTCTGTATCTGAACTGATAATTTTCTGTGGCTATTTTTAGAGACCCGAGGGTGGACTTTTGTTTTTTTCCATTTCTTCCGCAAATGAAATTTCAGAGTGCCTCACTGAGTTTTGACTGCTTGTTTTATTCCTTATGTCTCTTCAGTTATCATTACTCCAGGGTGATTCACCCTGCTTTCTAAATGCATATGTTTGGATGCTTATTGTGGGGAGCTTAGCAACTGCACCACGCTGAAAGCCCAGGCTGGCTGAAGCACGGCTGATGCTTAACCTTTACTTCTCTTTACAGGGAAAAGGTCACTGCTGTGAGCTCATGACTGAGCAATGTTCTGAAATGTTTGATTATCCTGCTTTGCACCTCTGCCTTCTTCATACCACATCTTCTTTTCTGGCCATGGTGACTTTTTTTACTCTGTTACCTGTTGTCCTTCAAATGAGATTTTGCAGCACTGACGGTCATAGACCAAGACACCACAGACACATCAACAGAACCCTTACTCTTGGACAATAGTTCTTCATTTTTATTATGTTACAAGAAGTCACAGGACAGACTTTCCTCAGTCACATCTCAAATTACTCCATAATTTTTTACTGAATTTTCAGTGGATAAACTGAATGGACAGTTTTCAAAACTCAGGATTTAAATCCCAAGCCTTGCCTACAAGTCACGTTGACAGAGTTTTAGCTCAGATTCAATGCATTTGTCTTGGTTTGGAAAGACAGGAGTCTGCTAAGGAAGGCAGGAGCGTCCCCTGAAATGGAGAATGTAAACCCTCCTCACCCCTCCGAATTGCTATAAATTTTAAATTAAGGGGCTCTCAGGCAAAAATATGGGAGCAGGAAATAACAGTTCTTTAATAGGGGAAGGAAAAAAATAAAAGGATAAAATAAACAATGCAGTACACGAGCACAACACTGATAGAGTCAGAACCCAACCTGACACCCTGTTGGCCAGGGTGTTGGTGGCAGTCCAAATGGAAATGTGGCTGCAGCCCTCCTGGAGGGTCAGGTGCGGTTCTGTTGGAGCAAGGGGTCCTGTAGAGAAGAATGTACTCTTCCTCTGAAGATCCAGTGGAATAAGAGACGGCTGCTGTTCCTCTGGGGAATCCTGTGAAGAAAGCTGTGCTGGTGTCTCAAAAACCTCTGGATTATATCCGGGTAGCAATGCTTGGCTCCTCCCCCTGGGTGGAGCATCTCACAATGGGATGTTACAGTTCTTATCAGTCATGCACTGACATTCAATAGTCTGTTATCAGCAGAGGTCCCCTCCTGAGGGAGGTGTGAATGTGGTCACTCAAAGAGAGAGATAAGGCAAACTGCCCACTTGACAAAGGTAATCTGCCATGCAGATGGCAATGGAAAACATCTTGCATTGCAATCTTCAAAAGCATTCTATATGACTTCAGTCATATCCTTTATTCATAACATTAGTTTCTGGTTTTCTTCTTAAATCTGCAGGCTAAAATAATTTCAGATAGAATATTTTATTTCTGGTGACTGGCTGACTGATGATTTCTAGAAAATTAAAAAAAAAAGGAAAGAAAGGAAGAATTTAGCTTTTTAGAACTATGTCTGCCATCAGTGTATGCTTGTCAGCCTGCTCAAAAGTAAATAGTAAGACAGAATGGAAAAGTACTTGTTAGATTTTAAGCACAAGGAAAATCATGGACCGACAAACTACAAAAAGCTTCTTGTTTTGGAGGAAAAAATGGTCTTTTAGAAAACAAATTTCTACCACAGTTTATATATAGAGAGAATAAAAGCTGTGTAATGGACCAAATAGAGAAAGCAGGATCTGTTAAGGGGGTAGCAATAGAAACAGAGGCTCCATGTCTCCCTTGAGTTGCATGGCAGACATGAATAAGTCCTTCAAGGAAAGCTTCACTAGAAACTGAATTTACAGCACGCATTCTTCAAGCAATTATATTCAGACATTTTCTACAGCACAGCCTGGAGAATTTTAGGACAGCATGCTCTTAAATCATCCAGGTACTGGTGCTGGACCTGCCCTTGGTGGCTGCTTGGCCAATGCCAGAGCTCCCATCTGCTCTCATTCACACCACACAGAAAGCTGCTGCATTTGTTCATCTTTCTATCTTTATCTCTCTTTATCTATCCACCTTTATAATCTACTTCAGATTATTTACTTGGCTATAATATCAGTGTGGTTAGGTTTATCCTCTTTGCCCATTAGCAGCTTGGTGGGGTATGAAACACACAACAGTGATAACGAGCTCACCCTCCGTGGACTTCAAGTTGGGATTGCTGCAGCTCAGGCTCTACCAGCCTGCACAGAGAAATCTCAGTCCTTAACCACTTGTGAGAGCCTGAATCCCAAAAACAAAAACCTTCCTTTCAAACCCTTTGCTTTCCTAATCTGTTAGTGTATAAATTCAAGGCTCCACATCTGCAAGCCTGAAGGTCAGCACTGAGCCGGGGAGATTTGTTTCTTTTAACCAGTCCCTCAAAGCACCCACCTCAGCAGGCACATATTCCCCACATGGAAGATCTTTCACCTTGCTGAAAGCACAAATGGAAAAAATTGTGGCAAGGTAAAGGAGGGTAATTATTTTTGGAAGATGTTAGCTGGGTGAGAACCAATATCAGCATCAATTTTACTGAATTATGTGGAAAAACATATTTTCATTTATAAAAGGCAAAAGGATCTTCATAACCTACTGTAAACACAGAAGAGTAAATATAAAATTAGACACTAGATATTAAAGAAAATGAATGTGTTTATGATGAAATACATACCAATTATCATGGATACTGAGAAGTATCTTTTCATTTATTTGCTGAACAGACCACTGTGAATGACAGCAACTAAAATTTAAGCAGTAAAACCAGAAATGGCACATTAGGAATATTTTGGAGACTTCTGCTTCAAAATGGAATTGTTGATCTTTTTTCTGATGAAAGTAGAAATCACAGACCTGCTGTTCCTGCTCTTAATTGCAGCCTGGAAGTTTGGAGGTACATTTTTCTGATGAAGGTGAATCCTTGCAATTAACAGTGTTAAATTCACTTTTTAATGAATCTAGCAAAAAAAATCTGCCATTTTGCATATGGTAGCACATGTGATTGTTCAGCATGAGTGCTGCCCTCACATATCTTAGTATAGTTAATTCAATTCTTAGTATAGTAAACCCAAATGCCAAAAACGTTAAATTGGCTGGATTAAAATAGTGAGACTTTTACATGTAAAAAATCCTGTTCTATCTTTTTCTTCTCCCCATTTTAAAATTTCTAATCTTGAGCTCATTTTGTAGAAAATAAAGACCAAACTTCAATGAAATATGTCTTCTAATTAGTGCTTGATGGGAAAGGGATTTTGGTTTTGGCTTTTGGGGATTTTTTAGCATCTGAATGAAGCAGACAGGCTGCAGGCTCCACTTCCCAGTCCAGGTGTCTTGATGGCACAGGAATAAAATTCTACCTCTCTGTTTGCTGTCTCCCTCATTCTTCCTTTCCACTCATACTTGTTTTGTTCTATCCCCAATCACATGTTTCTGCAAACTCTTCTTTCTACATGTATTGGGTGTCACAAGATTATTTGGTTTAAGGTCATGAGACTTCAAGTTCTGCTTTTTTTCCTACTCTTAATGGCCCTTTTAGAATTCACCCTGTTAAGCTGAACTCTGCTGAGTAAAATGGAAGGGTTCAGTATTGGTCAGACCTCAAATCTCAAGTGAAGCTGGTGATGAAATGCAGCATTAAAAAACAATTACTCCTGTGAGGCCCTAGAACACCAGTGCTTGCAACCCCACACTACTCCATCCCAGTAGGGTTTGAGATATGATTTCTTTCTTCTCCTGATCTAAGCCACTCATTTGAGTGGAATTGTTTGAATTAGATGAGAGGATGGAGTTGAAGGCTTGTGTGTTCAGCATTCTGGTTCTTGTGCTGAACTGTGGCAAGTCTCATGTGCTAAATTTATTTATGTCCTGGAATGAGATGATAGTCCATCATGGTAAGACCCCCATGAAACTTTTGGTTTTTTTGGGGAAATGTTGGTTATTTATTAACTCATGTAATAGCCTTGTAAGGAGGAGCTGGCCAATACAACTGAAAATAGCGGGGATTTTAGCACTCAGTGTTTGTCTGTATCAGACAGTGATTTCCCATGTTCCTGTGCCTCCATTGGCTCTGGAGTTAGATGTCAGTCTCTACATTCCCTTTGGCCCTACTGGCAACTGCAGGGCACCTCCTCTCCAAGGGGACTGAGCAGCTGCTGTGGCCTCTGCAGCACTGGGCTGTGTGGGCTGCCCCAGGCTCCCCAAACAGAGCAACTGTGGCCTTATTTAAAATTCTAGTGGAATTCCAAACTTGAGTTGGTGGTTTTAGTCAGAATTTTTTTAATTAGTAAATGAACAATACCTCTCCTTTCTTCTATAAATCCATTTGTGCAGCTCTGTTGCTGTTAGTGGACGTAAGCTGCTCTGTGTTACTCCTGGGCAGGGTCAGTAAGGGTCAGAAAGGAAGTGGGATGTTTGCAAGACAGTGCCTCCACCTGGGTTTGAAATTACATCTTCCAATCTTTACATTGATTTTCTGATTTTGCCTTTTGATTTTAAGCACTACTATTTCCGAAGTGTGGGAATAAACTATCCTGCAGCCGGCTATAGAAAGTTTAATAACGGAAATATAGATGATACTGAAAGGATGATTCAGGATTTCCATTGGCAAATCTCATTGCCTTTAATTTGTCAGTATAAATCACACACCTTTTGATGTTTTAGAGTAAATAATTGTATTCATAAAACGTTACAGGGGGTGTTAAAAACTACACCAAACATGACAACAGCCCTTGCCCCCCATACAGTGCTCATGACCCTGGTGGTGGATGGCTCAGTCATTAGCCCAGAAAGCAGCTATTGATTAGATGTCACTATGTTTGTTACTGAAGGGCTCTGACATTAACTCAAGATTCCTTGCACGGCATTTGCTAAATGCCTCTCTTTAGAGTTCAGGACCACACATGGTTTGGTTGTTTGGAGTTTTTAAAATTGAGATCACTGCTAATAAAACCCAGTATTTGTCCTTGCTAAAATTTATTACCTTGTCTTTCCTTCATTTTGTTCTCTTATCTTGTATATTTGAGTTCCTCACTTCCAAAGTTTAGCCTTCAGTGTGAACAGTTCTGTTTATCTACATAATAGAATTAGTAACCAGATATATCAACAAAATAAACTTGTCTCACAGGAGAAAAAAAATCTCCCACTTTCTTAACCATCCAGGGAAGTATTTGCTGGATCCTGCATATATTCTGGATGAGATGTTATCCCAAAATGTTTTTGTACTACCCTGATGCTCCAAGAGCTCATTTAGAGCAAACATGCCATCCAGGAAACAATGGGAGAGCACTGTATTCTTGCCAAGCCTCAAATATTTGCTCTGAGACAGCCCTCATCAGCTGCTTGCAAAGCTGCAGAGGGGCCAGGCACCAAAATGCTGCCCTTCAGGCTTGGCAACCAGATTAGGGGACTGCCATGCATTTTTCAGCCATGGCCACAAATATTTATTTTCTTGCTAGGGTAGTGGCTAGAGATTAAATTCTTTCTGAATTCTGTATAACCTCTTTTTTTACCTTTTGTGGTTAGATGATTTTCAAGGAAATAGATAGGAAAAAAAAGGTGGCTTGAAATGTCCCAGAGTTGAGCAAGTACAATAAATCTGGTGGAGTAAGGATTATCACCCCAAGACAAGAAGCTGCTCCACAACCCCTGTGTGGGAGAGGAGATGCTGGGCACAAATCTCCCTGAAAGGGAGGTGGAAATCTCTGCTCTACCATGGCATCTGTCCTTCAGGGCACCTCAGAAGAAGCCACAAAAGGGCTCCTCATTCATGGCATGTCTGGCAAATGGTGAGGTCAGCTCTTGGTAAGAATGTCCCAGCTCTGAGCTAAGCAATTTCTGTGGGGGGGGTGGTGTTTTTGTTAACATCAGCACAGCAAGCACAAACACAGGTTTCGTGGAAATTTGATGATCCTGATAAAATGATTCAGTCCAGAAGATAAACAGCAGCACTTTTGGGTTCGTTTAATCTGCCATTTTCTTTTCTTTTGACTATAAAAAATGTGGCTTGAAGGAAACCTCCACACAACTTTGCAAATGATCTTGCAGCCTAATAACATATTTTGATCAAAAAGTGGAAAATTTTGATAAGAAAACGCCACATGATGCTCTGAGAGGTAGAGGCAGCTCATGACCATGCTTTGTCTAAGGGATTAAACCCTCCCCACCATGGTTGCAGATCCTGGCATCTTGCTCTTCTGCAGCAGAAGAGGTCTGAACCTGTGGCACCAGAAATGTGAGTGGGCTGCACTGCCATCCCCACAAAGCACCACACCAGAATTTCTGAACTCTGAGAGTTTGTAGCCTGTTATTTGAGTTTAAATTTCATGGAAAGCAGTTTCTTTTTAAAGAGAAATATTTTATTTAAAGAGCACATTTTGTATTTATTTTCACTGGTAGATTTTGGATGGGCAACAGTCTTAGTTACCCATAGATACTGAACTGCCAGTGAAGCTTTGTAGGAGTGAAGATACCAGTGTTGCAATTCAGATTATGCTCCAATGCTGGTAATCACACAGTGGGTATCAACACTCCTCTGCTATCTTATCTCTGAAGATTCCTTTGGAGCTTGTTTCAATGGGTGTATGCTGGTGAAGAACATGCCTCTTAGCAAGTACCATGTGTCTTAGCAAAAGGAGTTTGTTTTCTGGCAAAACAACTATTCAATAAAGCATATTTTGATTGTAAAACACTTATATAACAATCAGGTTTCACTTTACTGTGCAATATTAAAGTTTTCTTGGACTGAGATAAAGTGGTCAATCTAGATGTAAGAATTTCATTTAACCTGGTAGCTAAACAGAGAAAATATCAACTGCCAAAACCAGTTTGGACCGGCAGCTTTGCAAAGCCTCTGTCCTGAACCTGTATTTCAAAGTAGATTTTGGCTGAGAGATGGTGGATTTGTTTTGGTTTTTTTTTTTTTGGGTTTTTCTGGGAAGGTGACGTTTCAGGCTATTTCTTTTTGCTGAAAGACTCTCAAGGTGAAATTCTACAGTAATAAGCAAATTAATAAAATCTAATTTTTTTCTCCTGTGAAATTTACTGGTTGATTCAGCTCTCCTTTCAGTCCCATGACACATGAGGTAAATTGGAGGAGGCAGTAACTCTATTAACAAATAAAAGATATAGGGGATGGTCCCTTTAAGTAAAGGATGGTTTACTACCTTAATAAGAGCCATGGTGTGATGCTTCTGCCCTTGAGCACTCTTTTCCTTCTTTGATGTCTTCTATCTATTTATAAAGTGCTCTGAGATTACAAGGATGAAGCACTCCATATAAAGTACAAGGTCATTGTCTGTCTGCATTAAAAAAAGGCAAGATAATTTATGATTTAAAAAGAGGGGGAAAGAATTCGGCAAAGAAATCAGTTTGCCACGTTTTGTTATAAGATCCAAAAAAATTGATAAAGCTGACACACTTTTCCATTAAAGCCTAAATTACATACATAGCTTCAGAAAGATTCATCTGGTTTTCTACTCAGAGCAAAAGAACCTGAAAAAATAGAAACCAAATCTTAACAATAAAAAAAAAGAAGCTGAAAGTTGAAATGGATGCAGAATTGTGGGTTCTGGGCTGTAATTACAGTCTAATTCAGGCAAACTGCAATTATACATAAATAATAAGTTGAAGTTACACTGCCCTGTGGAGATGAAGTACTGAAACCAATCTCTGTTTAAGGGAAACTTGCTATGCCAAGGTGTAATAAAACATGCTGAAACAACCATAAAAATTGCTTGGTCTGTGCAGCAGACTTTATTTTATTAAACATGTTGAAAGTGATACACCTACAAATATCTAACAGAATGGTTCTTCTGGCTGGTATAATGGATTTTTAGTTTTAAGGAGCAAATCAAAACACAGGAGATAATCTCCAGGATCAATACCATTTGACTTTTTGATGCTGTCTCCAAGGTTTGTGAATCCACACATGCAGGTAACCAGGGTGACCACCAAACCACAGCTGAAATGCAAGGAGGAGATTTATTTCATTACATTATTAACAACATCAGGTGGCAGAGACACCTGGGGACACAGGCCCCATCAGGCTCAGCTCATCCCAGTGCCCACAGGCACATGGGGACATAGGCTGCTGGAGGCTCAGTTCATCCTAGCAAGGTGTGGGTGTGAGCCCCTGCCTGCCCCACTGTACCACCCACAGGGCTTCATGAATGTGCAGTTTATCACAAGACTGTGCTTTTCTGCCCCTGGGCTTTTGATTTCTTTCTCTCTGTCTCTGTCTCTCTCCATCAGGAGGCCCAAGTGTGTCTGTTGACAGTGTGTTATCTCTACACAGGAATTCTACTTCTGAAAACAGGGGGAGGATGAACAACTCTTTTTGTTATTATGAACTCTTTTTCAGTTATTATGAAGAGCATAATAACTGGGGTTTCCCCACTCTAGTATTTTTAGCATTCTCAGCTGCAAGGTCACTTGGGTGAATTTATCTCTTTGATAGCCTCGTGCTTTTAACCCTTTCCTCCTAACACAAGGGTTTGGTTTGTGTTTCTAGGCTACACCTACAACTTTTATGGTGCCCAGGTCCTCTTTGGCTGAGGAAATCTTTGGAGTTTAGGAATCCTGCTAGGGCTGACAGGATTCTTGACTTGGCTGAGTTTATGCAACCAGGCTCTTAATCCCTGTCCTGTGTCACTGAGGTTGGCAGGCTGGGTGCTCTGCACTGGGTGCAGCAGTCCTTGAGGAGGGTCCCATGCTGAAGACCATCCCAGGTTGGATTCCATCTGCCAAGAGGAGATGGAGCTCCTCCTTCACAGCTCAGTGTATCCACCAAGGCAAGACCTTTGGGGCAGTCCACCTTCAAAAGGGCTTCAAGCACACTGAACTACACAGTGCCAGTTCAGCAGAGCTGCCAAGCCCATCCTTCTCTGCCCTGCTGAATCACAAGTGAGTTCAGCTGCCGTGTTCATTTGCACACAGAGGCCAGTGAGACTGTCACAATGCCTGCTGTGCTGGGTTAGAAAGAGAAGATTAAAAATGACACTCTTTTTTCTTGTGTCCCACAGATAAGAGGTTTTCCAGTTCCTTTATTCTCAGGAGTTTAGGAGCTGTTTGAGACTGGCTGTTATGAACAAATCCAGTTAGCTGATTATCTACTGAAAAACCACCCTAATAAATACCAAAGATTTTGAGGAAAAAAAACCCTAGCTCCAGGACTTTGTGTTGTCTTTCTTTGTATTTGAATTTAGCCATCACTCCTCTGGCTGACATATATATGATATCAAGTAGCAGAAACGAGTGAATTATTGGACATGGTGTTAATTCATTCTTGCCTGACTCTGGGCCTTGCACGAGGGCAGCAATTGCTCTGTACATGGCAGATATTTGATATGGTGTGTGTCCTGCTATTGTGACTCTGTAAAGCTTCTGAGGATTACCAAAGAAAGGATGTAGAAATATACTGCCTGAAATGTCAAACACAAAAGTGAAATAAAAAGAAATATACAGGAAAAATGGGCACATTAGTACTTAAGCCTTTTGGGGAACCAGATAATGTAGGTTCAAATTCTGATTTCACTATCAGTTTTTTATGTGACCTTGGGTAAATCATTTAACTTCCCTCTCACTATTTCTCTTTTGTAAAACTGAAAACAGGCTTTGTCAAAGGAAGGGGAAAGGGATAAGCCTTATTTCAAAACAGAGATCATCTCATGTGGACAATGGGAATATGAATAAATTTCTTTGAAGGAGATAATTTATATGTTCCTCCTGATCTAGACATACAATATGCAGTGCTTAAATTTTGTCTCTTTTCTGTTGTAGACCTCATATCTGAATAAAACAGACTGTACTGAAAACTAACTGCCTACACCTTCCCAAAGCCATTCACTCAAATGAAAGCAGATATTTGACCTCTTGAAGCATAAAAAATAAGCATTCTACTCAATTTCTTCCCCCATTAAACTGATAGAGATTTTCTTCTAAGAATTACCTTCGGCAAAACATTCATTTGTTGTAAATCTTCAGAAACTGTGGCAGAAATTGGATCAGAACAGTGTCTTACACATTTCAACAGCAGCTATAAACATATGGAGAAGATTAAGGTATATCTCTTGTTACCAATAGACTTTTGCTAGACCTCCCTTGGGCTGACAGCATTTTTAAATATTTGCATGGCCTAGGATTTGTATCCTAACTGTGTGCAAGTAAAAAATTACCCTAATTGGTATCAAAAAGTGTTAGTGAATGTATTCTTTTGGAAATAATTTATTTTGTTTCATGCTGAACTGAAATAATACATTCTGCCTTGAAGAACTGCTTCTGTTCCACAGTTTACATACCATGAATAAAGATTTAAATCACTCTCTCCTGTGAGCATAGACTCTTTACCGAGCCAGGTGAGATATGGTGCTGCATTCCAGCTCCTGAGGGCTCCCAGAGAGCTGAGCTTCATCCTGGCCCCACCATGCTGTGGTCAGGGGAAGGCTTTGTGCTTGGATTGCTCTGTAACCTCCTTGCTGTAACTTTCAGAATTACCAGGCATCTGACCTGCAAAACAAAATTCCTCAAGGAAGAATCAAATTTATGATAAAAAAAACCAGGCATTTTTGACCTCCTCTAATGTGGCTATCTGGAATATCTGTGGGGGGAAAAAAGGCATAGGATTATAGAATTAAAATTGTCTAATATTGCACATACATAAAGACATTGAACAGGGTTTTTTACCTATCTCTGTCGCTTCCTAACTTTTCTGTGTCTGACTTGGCATCTTTGGTTGTATCCTTTACTGGTTGTGAGTAATCTGGGCAGCACATGCTCTCTGCAAGAACAGATTTTAAAAACGTCATTATTCATATTTTTATGAGCAAAACCTCCTCCTCAAACATCAGTATGTACAAAAATCAGAGTCATCTGAGTACTCATGGGAAAGGGGCTGGAATGGTATGAAGTGCAGAAGTCACCTTTCATAAACTCATTTATTCTATCTGCAGCTTTTTATTTGTGAGTCTCAGGTCTGTCTAAATACCTACTAACTCAGAGAAAGTACAGATCCATTATTTTCCCAACACTAATAAAAGAGATATTTTTGTGTGTTCATCACAATAAAAATGTACTCCGATATTTTTTTTTAAACAATGATTTGATAGCCCCTTTCTTTACAAGAGTTCTTTCTCTTAGAAGTTGTCTTTCAATGTGTTCCTGAATTTTTTAGCATTATGCACTGATGTGGTACAGGAATAAGGCTGAATTGAAGGACTTTATTCCAGGAAAATACAGAAGGAATTGTCTCCCTTCTGTCCTAGAACTGCTTTTTAAAATCCTTTCACATTTAAGGGTCAAACCCTGAGGAATACTTCAGGTAATATGCATTATGAATTGCACATGGCATGCTGACCTATTTTTCAATACACTCTATTTATTAGTAGACAAATCCCTTTTTTCTTTTTTCATGTAAAGTTTGCATCCAGGCAAAGGATACAGCAGCACTTGGTGATCCAGGCCAATGAGTTATTCTGCCAGGTTCTGCCTTGTTAAATTTACACACACCACATCATCTTCTTGACCTCATTTACCTCTCAAGAAGCAACTGCCTGGAGCAAAGGATATTTAGTTTTAAAGCAGTTGTTTTTGCTTCATATGTTTAAACCTATTGAATAAATGTCTCTCTGTAAAAAAGGCTTGTGTCCCTGCAGTGACTCTTTGGTACACAGAAAACACCAGAAATTATTGTACTCTACTGGAACAGCAAGTGGGCAACCTTTGACAAAAACATGAGGAGACAACAGATATGTTAGTTACAAACATTCCTGTTCTTAACCTTTTGTTTCATTGCTCATAAAGAAAAAAAAACAAACTTTTTTTAAAGGAGTTAATGTGCATGAATGGCATAGACACAATGGTTTCCTGAAGGCTGTGAGTCTAAATATAGGGGTGGGTGCTGGCAGGGGTCTGTTCCCCCTGGAATGCAGATGATCCACTAAATTCCTTGGAGAAATGCATAGAACCCTTTGGTCAGAGAGGGTTTGGTTACCTGGAAAAGGTGCTCAACAGTGTTTCTGCTTGAAAAGGGACTGGCAGAAATAAAGAGATAGGTGTGGAGCACTGAAATGCAGGTGAACTGCAAAAGAAATGGCATACTTCAAAATAGTTCAGATGACACACAGCTTATTTCCCTATCTCAAAATATTACTTCAGTCTCTGCAGCAGCTGGAGGGCTAAAGGCTTCTGGCTCCATCAGAAGGATTTAATCAGTCCAAGACAGGTGGGCATTTGTATCAAAAAATAGGTACAGAAAGGGTGGTGTCTACAGATGTGGTTTATTTCCATGAAAACCCATAAACACATGAAGCTGATTCTGTTGATACCCGTGCTACTCCTCAGCTCAAGGCAGAGACTGACACTGAGGCTGAGGTGTGATCCTCCCTCTGGAACTGCTTACTAGATGTGTGCAAAATCATGTAGTTTCTTTTTCTTTCTTTCTTTCTTTCTTTCTTTCTTTTTTTCTCTTCTCTTCTCTTCTCTTCTCTTCTCTTCTCTTCTCTTCTCTTCTCTTCTCTTCTCTTCTCTTCTCTTCTTTTCTTTCTCTCTCTCTCTCTCTTTCTCCCTTTCTTTCACTCTCTTTCTATTTTTCTTTTCTCTTATTTCCCCTCTGTCCCTCTCTCTGCCCCTTTCTTCCCCATGATTACCCATTTTGTTTTGTATTCTAAGTCTCTAAGTCTTTCTCCACATTAATGAAAGCCAGGACTTTTAATTTAAAAAGAAAGAAAAATGAAGTTACATAGAAAAATGAAGTTACATAGAAAAATGAAGTTACACACCCTCCAACGTGAGTCACAGGAACTGGGGCTAAAAAAACCCCAGTGTACCAGTTTGTCCAGTTTAAGGGACAAATTTGGAACTGAAAGCGTGTGTGACTTTTTCCAGTGATTCCAATTTATACACATGGTTGCCATTAGTTTTGGAACCATAATTAAATTGTGTCAAATTTTTGACAAGGTCTTTGAAGGCACAAGAAAATTCCAGAATTTACTCATATTATTTTTTACTTAACTTTTTTACTTCCTTAAGTATTAATACATCTCTACTATTACTCCACAATAATTATTCTAGTTTATTGCTGTTGCTGTTTCTGGTCCTTGGTGTCTGATGCTTAGACATATTTTTTGTGGTTGAAATCTCATGGGTATGCACTGCTTGCCTGAAATCAATAATAGTGAGAACCACTGACTCAAGGCTTTTCTGTTCTTACTCAGTCTGTGCATCATGTGATTTTGCTGTGAAGGAGTTTCACTCAACAGTTGAACTGGAAACACATTTCTGTAACAAAATACACCTTGACCACCTCCACATCCATCAGACAGCTATGGGAATAATCTGGGAGTAAGGTTTCTGTGGCTAAGAAGAATTTTTGGGAAACATCAGGTTCTGTCACTGAGAGATGAGCGTGTATGTTCAATGTGCTGCCAAAAACCTCAGGGGTGGATTTCACCAAAGGACACTTTGAGGCAATTTTGGGATCTCTGATCATCATTAGGAGTATGGTACTCATGCAAACAGCCTGGCTTTGGCCCCAGCCAGCATTCAGAGCATTTGCCATCAGGAGCTGTGTGCCTTTGGCAGTGCTCCTGCTCCATGCACACAAACACACTTTGCCAAGTCCTGGCAGCCCCTGCCTTGCTGGCTGCCACCACCTACACACAGAACAGCAGAAATTGCCTCCTCTCTGGGCTGAGCTGCTGAGTCAGGAGTAGGTTTCCCTCTCCTGCTCCCAACCTATCCATGGCGCTGTGAACCATTGCTGGGACTTGCTTTCTATGGATGTCGGTGCACAGGAAACTCTTCTGAGAAAAGTGATAGTAAAAGTCACTCAACCTTTGTCCCTTCATCTGAGATGTTTGTCATCCACACTGTGATCCCTCAGGGGGACACACAAAAGTCATACTCCTCTCAGACAATCTCTGGAATGTCCTTCTTCAGTTTGGTGGCCTTTCTTTGCTCCCTGTGTCTTCTCACACAAAGGCATCCTTCTCTTAGAAATTACTGGGTCCAGGTAAAGTGAGAAGGTAGGTGTTGAGTGTCCCACTCATCAGCTTTGGGTTTCTTTAAGTCTGCTGTATTCTCAAACCCCAACTGCATTCTAGCACAAAATACTGGCTATATACTCTGGCATTTCTCAACTGCACCCTCATCTAGTGCAAGCTAATTCACAGATTTGAGGAGAAGAACAAACCACATGCACTCAAATCTAATTCAGTCTTTTTGCTATTTTCATAAAACCAGTGTGTGATTCATGGAATACTAACTACATATTTTCTTTTGCAGCCACTCATTCTATGCTCACTTATGGAAGAAATTTCCACCTAAGACTTGCTTCCATGGCAGTGAATTTTCTGGTTTCCCTGTCTGACCCTTTGTTTGTGGTCTCCCAACACCCACCCATTATAAAAAACAGCTTTACAGGCTCAAACACAAGCTCTCCATGAGTCAGTATTCACTCTTCCACAATGGAACAATGAATAAATGGATATATGTTTATTACTGCATTGATGGTCTGTCTTCAAGATTCTTTTGCATTAAATTCTGCACAATTTAGTCTTTTATTGAAGCTCAGCTTCATTACATTTATCACATTTCTTCTAAATATTATTTCTGTTCAAGGAAGGAAGAAAGTGATGAGATCATGTAAAAGTATGACACTCTGGGAGTGTCATTATTGCTTTGAGATTAAAAAATAACACAAAGGGAACCAACATGTTTCATATCCCTACAGGTATTTCATCATAGTTTCATTCCATGGGTCTCACAGTTCCCAACATCTCCCCTTCCAGTCCAGGGAAGACCAATTATGAACTTGTCGGTGATATAATGAATTTACTGCATTTCAAGAACATTTCCAGAGATAAAAAGTTTCTTGCCCCTTATGTAATTTTTACTTTTTCTAGAAAAAGTAAAATTACTTTTTCTATTTCATGGGGTTTTTTTCTAAATTTTTGACCTAAAGTTGGTTATTTTAATAGATGGATGCCTTTATGAAGACATGACATTGTTAATTATGTAGTAAATTATATTAAAAAGCAAGATTGTTGATAATGATAATGAGAAAATACTATTTATGTATTCTAAAGGCACAAAAGTTTGAATTAAATCTTACTTGCAAGTATTAATTGATGATTCTGCTGTTGCTAATATCTAGCCTACAAAGAGATATAATTTTATGCAGTGCACAGGAAGTGATTAAATTAAAGGTATAAAATATTGATGTCTCTAGGCCCTGAGCTGGAACTGTAGGTTAGAAATTACACATGAAATGTTGAGGCTGATAATTGTAACCCAGATAATTTTACAGAGAGTTTTTTGTCCTTCTCTACAGCATCTGTTCTTCATCCTGTTTTCTGATGGTTGCCTCAAGAATATAAACACAAGGTGAAGGTGGTCATGAGTCAGTATGAGAGTGGGTTCCTGTCTTTTACAGAAAGACACTTCCCAAACAGGCAAACACATCAGCAAGAACTCACAGCCTTAAATTTGTGAGTTTTTAAGTAAATGGCAGCTAGTGACCAATTCAGCACCCAAATGATACAGCAGTGGTGCTCTGGGGGAGGGGACCAAAAAACACTCATGATGCAGAAAATGTGTGGAGTAGGTTATGGTAATCACATTGACCTCTCCTGTATAGCACACTGAGATGAAAGTGTCACAATGCAAGGAAACATGATTTCTTTCCCAGCACTCTGATTGCAGCCCCAGCACAGGGATCAGCTGTGCCCCAAACAGTGCCTGCTTTGCCTGGCATCGACTGAAGCAAGGTTGGGAAGAAAAGGATGAGAGGATTATTCTATTCACAGACGTGTAACAGTAGACATTTAAATTACTAGGACTCTTCAGCTCCCTTCCAGATTCCTTTTTTTGGGTATTGGGATGGTCTTTGTGGATGCAAAGGGAGTCAAGATGTGATGCAAGGAAAAAGGCTGACCAAAACTTACAGCTCATCTGTATTTCAAAGGCATCTATTGCCACTTTCAAATTTCATGGTGTCCAGATTCTTAAAGATCAAGGTATTAGTATTTTCCAGAATGCAGGTTAAAGATTAAGCCTAATCTTGACTTGTAAAAAACATATGGATAACACAAACTTCACATACACACTTGGCCTCTTTCAAAATAAGACATTTTATGAGCTTACCTGCAATGTAGATGTGGTGTGTTTATGAAAACCAGATGTGGTACATGTATATATGATGAAACCTTCAGTTTTGCATTTGTGAGCACCACTAAAAGGTGAACGCTTAGTCACTGACATCAACAGTGTACTTTTGTAGCTTACTTGAGATTCAGAATTTCATGCTTGTGAGTCTCTACCAACTGAGAATCTTCCATGTTTCTATGATTCCATGACTTAGTAATGCCTGTGAGTAATGCTGAGCCTGTTGCACTGTACCTGCAAAAATATGGATGCGTGTAAACACAAAATATCTGTTCCTTTGCACTTTTCAGTCTCATTTTCAAATTATATCATATTGAAGAGTGCTTAGAAAGATGGCCAAAATTCTGTTATTACTGTTTGCACCTCATGGTTTTGTTACTGGGGCAACTGGGGACTTTTGCTATGGAAATGCTGTTTTCAGACTTTGAGATATTGGCAGCGCTGCACAGACTTATTTTGATTCCAAATAATTTTAAGATGAAACTGGAATTAATGGATATGCTTTGAGAGAGGGCTGAAATACCTTGATGTAAAAAGCTAGACTAACTACAGCAGCAAATTAACAAAATGGCATTAAAATGAACTTCCAAACATTTCAACATAAATAAGACTAACTGTCAGAAGGGAGAAAATCTGCATTGGTAATTTGCTGGACCAAGATTTCAAATGCAAATTGATGTCTTGAAACTGATGGCTCCTGAAAGACAATGTGGACATTGAAAGAACATGCAGAATGCCTCCTAGATCAAGACTTGCACTAATCTTTCATGATCCTTTGTTTTATGCTTCCTTCCTCCTTTGTTTTTCCTTTGGTTTGATACTGATTTCTTATACATCATGATGGGTTAAGAACCAAATCTCAAAGCTCAGCTTCTCTCTGATGTGCTTTGATTGTGTGACAGAACAGGAGCAGCAGCTTCAGAGCATCAAAACGAGCCCTAACTTGCTGGTATCACTGAAGTCCAGGCAGACTTCCTGCTGTCCTCCAGCTGCTGTTAGAAGTCTGACAGAGCAGAACTGTGTGTGATCCTCCTGGATCTTACTGGACTGCCAAAGTCTTCCCCAGGATGCTGACTTGGGACCCACTGTGCAGTTCTCTGCTGATATTTGCCATTACTCCAGTTGCTGTCTACAGTGGCTGCTCCTTCTCCTTTGGAGGAATGAAATATTCAGTATAGAGGAATGAACAGAGGTGAGGGCTTTCACATGTTTTCTCACATCCTTTTCTCATTATGTTCCCACAAAAAAGGTGTCTTGAGTTTAAATACAGATCAGTTCCTAAGCCACTTCTCAAACTGAGCTAAGTCATAGGTATTTGAGGGGATAGGAGAAAACAAGGAGCCATTTCATGCCAAATTATTATGAAAAACAATATGATTAGTATCCTCTTACCCTTGTTGTCTTCAGTACAGATGCTTCCATCACACCCTTGGAGTTCCTGCAAAACCCAAACCAGGAAAATAGGCACCTTTATGTCTGCCACCTGGCCTATTTTATGTTTATTAGAGTGCTTCAAAAGTGATTCTTTCTCTCCATGAACTAAGCAGCCTCAATGACTGGCTCTATGCCTGGGACGCCTGCATTTAATGAGATGAATTCCAGTGTTTCTGACATCTTTTTGCCACGTAATGAAGACTCTCCTGATGGAACAGAGACACCAGTACCTGTTTGTCACCCACACTGCTGTGAAGCATTGTGAGCAGGCAGTGGGAGGAAGTGATCACTCTCCATGCTATTTCTGGACCAAAAAGGCATGCCTTACTAGGAAAAGTGCACTGGGATTTTTATCTTTGTATGGATGGATAGGCAGGGGGGAAAGTCAGCCAGAAATGCATAAACAGAGGATTTGTATCTCTGTCAGCAGCTCACCTTCTATGCTCATCAGAAAAACACACGTGCAGAGAAGTCAAAATTGTAGAAGATTTAAAACACAGCATGAAAATAAACTGAATGGTAATGAGAATTTCTCAGAAACATGGTTTCCAGAATTAAGATGCCTCTTGTTACCTCTTCTTCCCTATACCTGATGCTGTTCTCTGAAATACCAAATTTCACAGTTTCTCACTAGGTTTTCTCTCATATTTGCTTGTTACTCATCAACAAAATCCTGTTTCTGAGTGTAAGTAACAAGGAAAAAAAGGTTTCCTTGAGGCTTTTGTTTCACAGCTCACAAGCTGGTCCCAGCTGTGTGTGAATCATTACCTCCTGGCTGGACACAACCCATCCATGGCTTTTTGAGGAAGGTTTTGAATTCGTTTGGGGAGGCAGATGGGAGAGAGCCTGCCACCTACTTGCAGGCAGGGATTTTCCTGGGGTTTAGTCAACCTGCCAAAAGGTACTTCCAGGTTCTGTTCTGTCCAATGTAAAAAGTGCCCAAGAGACTGCAGAGAATTGCTGCACTATCTGATTGACATTAAGAGGAGTATTTTTCATGGAAGGTCAAAGAATCACTCCCATGGTTTGTTTGCAGGGACAAATCCTTAATGTTAGTGGTTTTGATTCCCAGCAGGCTCTGACCTGGTTGCCACAGCCAAAGGGAATGCTCCTGGCATACTGATGTGGTGGTTTCAGGGTCCCCTGTTGGAGGAGGAAGGAAATGATGAATCTGATGCCATGTTCTTAAAAGGCTAATTTATTATTTTATGATCTATATTATATTAAATAATGCTATGCTAAACTATACTAAAGAATAGAGAAAGGATACAAACAGAAGGCTAAAAAGATAATAATGAAAAACTCGTGACTCCTTACAGAGTCCTGACACAGCCTGACTGTGATTGGTCATTAAGTTAAAACAATCCACATGTTGGATAAACAATCTCCAAGTACATTCCAAAGCAGCAAAACACAGGAGAAGCAAATGAGATAATTATTGTTTTCATTTCCCCCCGAGGCTTCTCAGCTTCCCAGGAGCAAAATCCTGGGCAAAGGGATTTCTCCAGAAAATATGATGATGACATATTGACATCAGTATGTTTTAATAATATTGCAATTTTCAGAGACTTTTTTATTTCAAACATTTTTCAATCAGACCCACATTTCACTAGTGGGCCATTGTGAATGAAGTGAAGTTTTCATTCAGTGGAGAATGCCTCCTGGATTTCAAATAAGGGTTTCAAAAGCAAGAAGGTGAAATAGAAGCTTGGAAAAGATGACATTTTACAAAAACCTTCACAATCTTTAGTGTCCTGAAAGCTGCACCTAAACCTAACTTGACAGAGAAATATATGGCAGGCTGATTGATCAATAGCCTGAAGATGCTTTTCCTGAAATTAATTCATCCAGACAGATTCTTCAGGGAATTCTCACTCTATGAAAGTTCCTGGGAGGTAAATTGGATTGATGAACCTTAAAATGCTAGTCTCATTAAAATGAGCTAGTTAAATTTGTCCTCTGTCTTGTAGTTGCTCTAATTGCCTAGAGACAGTGAATTGAATGCCATAGCTGAGCATTGGTATGGTGCATGTCTGTGATGTAGATAACACAGAACAGATAGCACGGAAAACTCAGGGACTGGCACCCACATGCCAAGGCTAGAAGTACAGGGCTTAATTTAATAGGAATTGTGACAGTAAATTAGTGACAGCAGGGATATTGTTCTGTTTCACATGTAGGAATTCCTGGCCTGCCACCAAAGGACAAATTATTATTCAGGAGCAAGCAACTGTTGTATTTTGTTATTCCTGATTCCCTCGGCATGTAAATGCAAAAGAGGAGAATCCTGCAGCTCCCTCTGCTCTGACTCTTGCTCCAGGCTGGAGTCATTAACATGAGAAGGCAAGAGGAGCCATCAGGGAGCTCAGACACTCAGCCCCAAGATATGCTCAGTGTGGAGACAGGCAGAAGGAGCTATCTGAGCCAAAAGGTTTCTCAGATCAGAAGAACCAGACCACTAAAAGTGAAATCTAACCAGAACTGTGTCTGCTTCTCCTAATCACAGGAAAACATGAGCTGAAGCAACACAGATATTTTCACTTCTGTGTATAAACCAGCCATAGGAAACCAGTCACGTTGAAAGCAACTCAAGTCTTTGAATCTCAGAGGTAGTTGCCCGCTTTAAAAAGTTGTTTGGCTCTGGCTCTTAAGCTTCCCTGATGCACCAGTGAGGAACGAGGAATGAAACCTTGTCACATTCAAGTACAAGCCTCAAGGAATGCCAAGATGAGCTTTCCCAAACCAGAAGAGCATCATGAGGTGAGGGACTTGGCAGGGCACTAGTGGCTGAAAATAAAACCACTAAAAGTACAACTCCTGTTGTACTTCAATTAGGCTTTTAATGGCAGAGAGTTGCTGTCTCTGTGTTGTTTTAGAACCTAGGAGTGCTAATCCTAGTGCTTTGTTCAGGGAATTCAAGTCACTCACAAAGGACTTAAAATATTGGATTAGAAGATCTGTAGAGCATGTTTTTGTAGTGGTACATGTAAGTTTAAAAAGGATGTTGTAATTTCAGGTAAATTCCCACTTTGCATTTCCCTAAGGACTGAGCATAACCTGTGGATGAGAACTGAGCTGGAAAGCTTTAAACTGAGTGACTCCAAGCAAACTGGGATCCTCTCCCTCCTCTGGGCAACCCTCTGGGGCTCACTCTCAGAAGTGAATATCCCATGGGATATTTTATTTCAATGTTCCTTTGCAGGCTTTTCTTCAGTGTCTAGACTTGGCATCCTGGAAAGTAAAGTTGAGGGGTGGGAAGGACTCAGTGAGTGGAGCAGAGAAACCACATTTAAACCATTAAGTCTTAAATTTACTTCCTGAGAGCCATGGCCACACCAGAGGGCAGGAAGCAATGACTTCAGTCCTGGTATAAGCATTTAATTTCCATGTGTTCTCACAGGGTGAGTTTTGCTCCTCAGATGACCTGAGGCAGATCTGGTTATATACAAATTTCAGCGAGGGTGCAGTGAACAAAGGTGAAGTGTTTGGTGTGATATCCAGACAGCAAACTTTGGAAAACAGATCTGCGATGGGGACAGCTGGCTTTAAAAATAATTGTGTCAACACCTGCTGTCATTTCTGTACTGCTGCATGTGTGTAGGGCTTGGACCTACACTTGCCCCTTTTTTGAGCAGTGCCCTAAAGAGGAGGCTGATGTGCAGAAAGTGTTCACAGTGCCTACCTGCCAAAAGACATAGCCAAAATCCTTTGTTATAATTTTTGTCTAATTTTTCTAAGGAAAAAAGAAGCCAAATTTAGTAATTATAATTATTTTTGAGATTCTACTATGTTTGGACCCTGAATTTCAAAATGGGTGGGAAAGTAGTCATTGTTGGCCATATGAAGTGATGTAAAAGGGAAATAAATAAAGATTTTTCAGGAGCCTGAAGTTGAGCTTTATCACAAATTGAATTCCTTTGCAATTCATGTGTACCACACTCCTGATAAGAAAGAGCTATTTCCTCCCTGTTTTTACATATCGGTAACATTCAAACATCAAGAATCTTTCATTTTTCTTGTTCAGCTAACCACTAAAATGGAATATGCTGCTCAAGGAATTTGAAAGGATTCACAAAACCACCTGTAGATGTGCTGGAATACAGTCCCTAAATCCAAATGAACTGTTTCCACAGCAACCCCTGTTTGTATCATCTGTCACAACCCATTCAGGGATGCCTGAATCAGATTCTGGTAACAATTTTGGCATTTTATATTACAGTAATTTAAAATCCTGATACTTTCTCACCAAGGTTAAAATCACACACTAAGTGGACTATTACCAGACTGTTGCTGTGCTGAGGTGCATTTAAAAGATTGCATCTGTCTGTAGCAAGGATATTGACAATTCCTTCTAATAGCATTTGGCAATTTATAACTGCTATGTTCTTTCTGAATACCTTCTGTCATGTTCATGTAATCAGAGATTTCCAAACAAAATGACTCATAAAGAGGCATAATTAATTGGAAGAAAGCCAGCTATCTAAAACAAACACTACCATTAGCATCTCTGGCGAGCCCAAAAATAGTCTCTAGAGATGCTACTGTCACAATGAAAAAGCTTTCAAAATGGTATAAAGATGTATGCTGCATGTTAAAGGAATTATTCTGCCCAGTGCAAGACCTTGAGACCTCATATTAATGAAATTTAAGATGGACATGAACCTCTGGAGCAAGTCCAGGGGAAGCCATGAAGATGACCAGAAGGCTGGAGCACCTGTTCAAGAAGAAAGGCTGAATTGTGATTGTTCAGCCTGGAGAAGAGAAGGCTCCAGGGAGACTTTAGGGAAGCTTTCAGTAACTAAAGGGGAATATGAGAGAGCTGGAGCATGACAGGACAAGGGGGAAGACTTTAAACTGGAAGAGGGAAGGTTTAGGTTTGATATTAGAAATAAATTCTTTACTATGAGACTGGCAGAGCACTGGAATGGGTTTCCCAGAGAAATTGTGGATGCCCCATCCCTGGAAGTGTTCAATGCCAGGTTAGAAGGGGGTTTGAGCAACCTGGTCCAGGGAAAGATGTTTCTGCCTGTGGCAGGGGTGTGGAATGAGATTATCTTTGGGGTTCCTTCCAACCCAAACCACTCAATGATTTTATGGCTTTATGATACTTAGAATACCATTTTGTGAAGCTAAGAGGACTACAACATTGCTGTTAGCTGTGTAACAGCTGTCTCTGATTTAAGGACCAGGTCACAGGAGACAATGCCCAAAGTTCAAATGGAACCCAGAATGCCACCTTAGCTCAGCTGGAAGCTTCAGCTTTGGAGCACAACAAGAAGGAAGGAGTTTTCACTTATCTACCAATTGCCATCATTTCTATGCATGTCAGAAGGTGTGTAGTGTGCAAATTCAGTACTCAATATTAGGGTGCAATGCAGAGCCTCTAATCAGCCTTACCATATTTTCCTGTGGTCTGAATTATGGGAAAGGGCATACACCTTAGATAACCACGTGGGTATGTTACTGGTATTAACTCAGGAAAAATAAAAACCTTTCAGAAATCAAGAGAATATTTCATAGAAGAAACCCACAGGAAAACAGTACAGATCAATGAGATGGAGGGTGCTATTCAAGACTCCTTCAATTGAATCAAACATGCTTCATCAGTAAATTTTCTATTCAATAGTGATACCAAAAATGTACATAGTTCATCTTTTATCATAATGGGCCAAATTTCTACTTCATCAGCAAAAGCCATAAGCAGAAAGTTATGGCTTCCTGGTCCTTTGCCCAACTCTGGCTTGTGAGCTGCTCTGGGCAGCCTTGACACTGCTCCTAAGTGCATCTGCTGGCCAGGGGCTCCACTGGGAAATTCAGAGCTGTGGGTTAGCTAAGTGCACAGTTTTCTAACCACATTTCCTCTCTGCCCCTCCTTGTGCCCAACAGTGACCCTGCCTTTAGAGGAGATAAGAGGGAGTGGCAAAACCTAGCTTAACCTGTTATACACAGAAGTGAAAGTCATCTTCATGTGGCTCACTTGTAATCTCCTAAGGGCAAAAGACTTTCAGTCTTTTTTATAGTGTATTTTGTCAGTTTTGTAATGTAAACAACTAAGACCCTTACTATAACCCAGACTTATAAAGAGATTATTTCATTACATGTTTTTTCTTTTCTAAAAACTTTAACACTATTTTCTATATTGAATGTAATGCAATGAAAGGAGAAGGAGCTTTATTTGTAGTGTGTATGCTACTTATTAGAAATTTGAATTAAATTGATACTTCTACTCTGTGTGGCTGAATCTGAAATTCCTCCCAAACTGTGTGCAGCAGAATTGAAGGCATGTTTAAGATACTGATGGAAAATCTATTACTTCTCTCCAGTTGTCTGATATTCCAAAACAAATCGAGTTTTGTGGAAGATGTGTAATGCCATTTAGCATGATGCAGGAAGAATGACATATAAAGGATTGGTGAAGAAGAAAGGTAGCTGATTATGGGAACACTGTGAAGTGAAATATCCTGTCCTCAGTGAATTAAAAATGCACAGGTCTGTGTTGACCTATAGGTGTGCACAATACTCCTCAAATGCCAAGAGGAAATGCTAGCAGCAGTCCAGGGTCATGTTGGAGGAGATTGATTAAAAAACCTGTTTTTACCATTGTTGCCATTACATTACTGGGAAATGCAACCAAGCACCACCCATTTAAAGGAGATGCTGGTCTGAAATGTAAGTATGGCAACCATCAAGGGGTAAGACTGCTGGGGGAATGGATTTGTAGATGAGTCGTGCTGATTAGCAGGCCTGTAAACAAAGGTTCATTAAAAGTCTGTTTTGTCTCTGTGCTGCTGTCAAGCTCTCCTATAGAACTAAGAAATGGAGTAAAAATCAAAGGGGATTTTAAAATTTGTAAGACCTGTGTTTCATCTATTTCTGTACAGCTTTGAAGATACACTGTTTTGATAATGCAGGCAATAAAAGCAACACAGCTTTACCTCTGTGAACTACTCCAAGAAAAGAACTATTCACTATATGCTCACTTTCTCTTCATGCAATAATTCATCAGCTGCAGACTTCTTGTTTTCCCAGTCAACTTTAACCATTTCCTTGCCTGCCCCCTGCATGCAATAACACTAAACCTCTTCAGTAAAACTGATGCTTGCTCTACGGGCACAAATAGGGTGTGTATGAATAATCTGTACGCTGTGACCCAATCCTTTCCAATTCAAATAAAAGCATTTCAGAGTAGGTAGGCAAGATTCCTGCAGCAGCTTCAAGAGTGTTTGATTAGCTAACCTGGGTGGATGTGAAAGTGTCAGTGTCTAGTGTACTAGAGTACACTAACTGCACCTACCCTGACCTCCAAACTCCTCACTGCAGTCCTGCACCATTGTCCCCCTCATAGGATGGCAGAAAAAGCCGCATGAAGATGACTGATTTGCTGAGATCCATTCCCAGGCTATACTGTGCTCCCTTCTTGGCAGGAAATTAAAAGTGTCTGAAATCACTGTTGGTTTCTATGAGAAGTTCTTAACTTCCATGTTGCAGGAGTTAGAAGAAGTATATTCCATTCACTTCCTGATTTTATCCTGGGTGATAATACTGTCCTTTTTACCCTGTTCTGCTTTGGAAACCACAGACTTAGTGGCAGTGCCATGTCTAGTTCACTGGTATGATGGCATTGGAGCTGCCTCCCAATGAGCATAGTCACTTAGGTTTGCACTGAGCAGGGACCCTCTGGAGGAGTTACTGATAGAATATTGTCAGATGAAAGCTGAGGGATTTGCACATTTTCCTTGTGTTAGCAGGGGGAGATGGGCACGTGGAGACTGAGAACTCATTAGCTTGCTTATCTTAAATCTAAGATGCATCTCTCTCTCTGTCTCTTTCTCTCTCTTTCCTGAGACCTAAGACAAACTGTAACTCACCCAAAGACATAATTTATTTTAATTTTTAGTAATTTGGGATGTATCTTTGTAAGGGATCTTTGAAGGGGAAGTGCAGGTCAACATCTCTGTCCAAGGAGTACATGATATTGCTGAGAAAGGTAATGGAATGAAGAGGCATCTGTGGACTGAGCAATATTTCCCACTAGCACAGACAATGAAACTACTGTGATGTATTTTACATTGCTACTATCCATCTTCATTACCTTCTGTTGTTTAGGGATCTTCAGGGTGACTGTCTTGCAACTCTTGCTACACTGGTATCTCCTGCCAGAGTGAAAAACCTCAGTGTGTCTGAAAAGACATTTCTTTTCCAGTGAGAAATTGTGCTGAAGTGAGTTGTCTTTCCAACACAAGAAATGTTACAGGACATCTGATGAGTTAATTTTGCTTTGCTCTAGAGGATTTTGCTCAGTCAATGAGAACATTTAGGCTGTGACCTTCCTATGTAGTATATCTTGGTGTTTTGAATTCAACCTACTGATAAGAATAAAAGGTCTCCATACTTTTATAGGGAGATGGGAAGTAAGAAACAGTTTAAACCCTTCTCTTACCAATAGGAATTGTAAAGAGTGAGAGTCTGATGCTTCTTATCTCAGCTGAACCCCTTTGCATCTGGTCTACAGCAAAGGGAAATAATCAGTGTCTGATGTCATCTTTTCCCCTTACTGAAACTGGTGAAGAATGATAAAGCAGCTACATCCCTGCCCTGAATGAGGGATTCAGCTCTTCAGATGGCCCTTTACACACTGGTACACATTGCTCCTAATAGTGCCTGGGCCACAGCTTGAAATTTTGGCTGTGAGTGAAAACTACGCATTAATGAGCCTTTGATAAAAACTGTCACACAGATCCTGCTATTGATATTCAAAGAGCCAAAAACATGTCAGGAACTATTTAATGGCAGTAGCTCTTCAATTATTAGGAGAAAATGTTAAATACACTGGGTAAAACTCATCTGGTAGGAAGTCACAGTCATGAAAGGCTTTTTTCAATAGTAGAATATAATAAAGATGTAAGACCTAAGTGAAATGTTGCTAGAACTATGATCTCTGATCTCTGTCTCCTGTGGCATCATTCACATCATTGTAGTTATTCTAGTGAAGTGTGCTTTGTTTCATTTTTTTCCTTTTCATCTACAAAGGAAAAAAACCCTGAGTAAAAACCTCAGTCCTGTAATGAGAAATGAAGTATGCAAGCCCTTGTACTCTGAGATCCAAATGTATCAGATTGCAAAGTGAATTCACCTTTAGAAAACCAATTTAAATTCAAATTAAGGTTATATTTTATGACTTTAATATGCAATAGTAGTATTGTTTTCTATTGAAGTCTACTAATCACTCTGAAGAGTGGAAACAGGACTTTCCAAATGAAAGTGGTCATAAAAGAGAGAAAGCTGTTCCACTTTTTTTTAAACAGAAATCTGTTTAGAACTTAGTTAAATATTTATATTAGCCTTACTTAAGTTATTTTCTTTTCTATGTCTTTTGAAATACTTTCTTTTGAAAGTATTTCAATTCTTCATTTAAATACTTTCTTTTGAAAAGAAATAGAAAAGAAAATTACTTCCTTTCTTTTCCTCCTTTCCTTTCCTTTCCTTAAATAGAAAAGAAAATTACTTCCTTTCCTTTCCTTTCCTTTCCTTTCCTTTCCTTTCCTTTCCTTTCCTTTCCTTTCCTTTCCTTTCCTTTCCTTTCCTTTCCTTTCCTTTCCTTTCCTTTCCCTTCGTGTTGTTTATAAACAATGAATAATGTGAATAGGAAGACATTCCATTATATGTACTCTACAATTCACTCATAAGCACTGGATTCAAGGAAATGTTCCACAACAGAAAACAAAGTCCATAAAACTATTGTTTATCTTATAAAATCATGCAACAAGCAGATATCTGCATATAAAAATAAATATTTTCTATTTTCTCAGATACAGTAATAAATGTTTGATGCATACACTAATGAAAATTTTAATTCATATATATATATATGTGGGTCTGTGTGTGTGTGCATGGGTATATATTTATACACACACACGTTAATGACAAACATGATAGTCATAACCCATCAGACAGATATGGCAGGTATCAATTTGCCTTAGACTTTGCTCCTAGTGCTTTCTTGACTCACCATTAGATCAATTCCTTGCCCAGAAACATTTTTTCTTGTATCACTGAGCAGGGGAATGGCACGAGGGATCAGCATCAACATCGAGCAGCAGAGGTTTCACCAGCACAGCAGAGGAGCCTCAGGCACGGAACTTTTCAGAACCTGAAATTAGCAGCTAAAGCCTCATTCAGTGATTTTTGGCCTGTAGGAAGGACAGCAGAGTCAGTGATTCCTATGGGATATCTGCTCTGAGAAGGGCTGAACTCAGCAAGGCTGGCTCCATTGACTGGAGCAGGCTTCACGCTGGGAAGAGAACGGCTGCTCTGGGCCACACCAGCTCTCTCTAAATTACAAGCTTGACTCCAGTACTGATTTTAACCTTGAGAGAAGGTCAAAGAAGAGATATAAGGGACAACAGTAGGACTAACATAGCCCATGGCATGCTTCCTTCCAGTCTTTCATTTTAGGAGGTGTCCCTAATGAGCCAGATCACAGAGCAGATTGGATCCTCTCCCAGACTTTGATTGAGGTTATCTTTTAAAAATCATTAAAAAAAATACTTAAGGATTTTGTTTTTTAGAAAAACACAGAAATATTTTGACCTGTAAGGTATATTTTTCTATGCAGTTACAGTTGACAGAGTTCTCCTGCCCATAAAAGAGGCAGAAGCCAATTTCAAATCTGGAAACTGTGAATAGAAACAACTTGCTGAAGAGTGTGACCTAATTAGCCATGCTAGAGGGGAATTTCAGTAGGTGAATGGTATTCATCATAACAGCCCAGAATACAGCTGACCTCCTTCTCCCCTGTGCCCCTCCCACACGACCTCAGGGATGCCTGTGTGACTTTTGATCTCTGAAACACCTGTGGGCAGTGGGCAGTGTGTGCTGATGTTTTATACATCATTTAAATGCTCCACTGTTTATTTTCAAATAGAGTTTTGCCAGTTTTGAGAATGCTTCTGAGGACTCAAGCTCTCTTTTTTTCCTTCTTATAAAACAGGCAGAGTAGCAGTTTTCACTTTGCTGTCTGTGACCTGCACATTTGTGTGTGAATGTGTTTGCCTGTGCAGTTTGGAGGTCATGGAAAATACAAATCTGAAAAAATTCTATTATGGTGCACTTTCTCTAGTTCATTCTTTTCCATTGGTAGTCAGTATCACACTCTATACAAAAGTTGTTTTGGAAATAATAATTTAAAAGAATTCTGACACAGAATTATGACACTTCTATGTGCTAAAGATAACAGTAATCACCTAACAGAGGATTTATGTTTTTTAGGTGCCCTAAAATGAAGTAAGGCTGGTTCACTTTTTCTGTTTCCATTGTTATTTTCTCAAGCTCCAAATAGACAAAACAAACATACAAAAAATCCTTTTACTCACAAAAGAGCTTTCAAAGTTTTTGAGGAAAGCAAAAAATAATTCATAGAAAGTCCTTGATGCTTACAGAAACCTTTGAAACTCTGTATGCTGAAATGATTGAAACTCTGATAGCTGAAATGGAAAAGCAGAGGTTAAACCTTGAGATCTGCAGAAGTTTGGAAAGCATTTAGTTGCTAGGATGTCACATATTTTTTAAATTACTGTAGAAAAATACTTAGAAAGATTTCAGATAATTTTGTATGAAATATTATTTTTTCAATTTGCAATGTAGTTTTTATTATTTGCCTGCTTTTGTTGATTTGAAATTATAGTGTCAGCTACTTTCTGTCTTGCAAATATAAACTTAAGCCTTTTAACTATGCTTCTAGCACATCAGAGATTAGACCTGCAAATGCATGGTCATCTATGTTTGTACATGTGGGCCATCCCATGAAAACCAATGGGAAATATATAAATATTATTCAAAGTTTGTCACTCATTTCAGCTTTCCTTAGAAATTTATTTCCCTTACCCCCTTTTTATACTAAGGGCTAAGAACAATCTATCAGCAAATTCAGTGCAAATCCAAAATAAATCTCCCAAATCCACTGGAATCATCTGGGATTTACACCAGAGTGTTCAGGAAATGGCAGCACTTTCCCCATGCCCATGGCAGGAGGAGCCCACGTGCAGGGCTGCAGAGAGCTCAGGGAAAACCCAGGGGTGAAGGTGGGCAGTCAGCTGTGCCAGGTCCTGGGATGGCTCTGTGCCTCCAGCACAGCCCTGGGGCTGCTCCTGATGAGAAAAGGCAGCAGCCTGTGCTCACAGCATCCTCTGACCAAGGAAAATACTGCAGCAGCACATTTTCCTGCTAAACTGCATGAAAATAAAACCATCAATAAACTTGAAATATTACGATGCAAAGTCGGCTTCACATTCTTTCTGCAGTCTGGCTGTAAAGTGACATCAGCAATGAACTCAGACTTTGTAGCTGTTCGTTCGTCACCATGCCCAGATACCCCTCCCAGGCACTGTGCTTTATGCAGCACAAACTGGATCCCCAGGATGATGGGTGACAACTCATGATGGGTGACTATCTGACAAGTGATTCAGATAACAGCGTGAGATTGAGGAGAGGAAAAACAGGATCACATCCTCAACATTTCTGCCCCAAGAAAGAATCCAGCAAATAGTAACAGAGAGAAAAAAATTGCAGTGATCTAATATTCCTATTATGTTATTATTATCTGCAGAGCTCGAGTTCTGCAGTCTTTCCCTCTTTTTCTTGCTCTAATCTGTGTGGGCATTTCTATTATGCCTGTCAGCACAGAGTCTGAATGTCTTCTAAGCAAGAAGAAATAGTAACTCTTTTCCCTCCCAACAACAAAATATGGACTTTATCTCAGCTGGCATGAAGTCTTCTAAAAATGTCAGTGTGCCGAGAAGGGGAGCATGGAAATTTATCATGGATACAACACCTCATTCTCCAGTCTGCTTTCTGCTCTATTTATGCATTGCTTTGAGTCTCTGTGTGATGATGGGAACGAGCTGATGTCTGTGGTATTTATAGGGTATTTATATAAGGAATGGCTCTTTAAGTATAGCAACAAGGTTAAGTGTGATGCAGCAACTCAAGAAGTGCTTTTGACAGCTGAGTACCCCCTCCCAGAAAAGCATTGTCTGCTTAATTTTTATTGCCAATGTCACTTAAATGTAAGATACTTAGCAATACTGCTCACAGCACTAAGTCTGTCATACACAGAAAGACAGACGCTGACCAGAAGCGACAAAATAATCACAAGTCCTTGTGCAACAGATGCTTTAGTTGCATTTTATATGACATAAACCTCATTTTAAAAACCTTCACAAGAAGTTATGCTGCCTTGACTGTTCTTTGATTTCAGTTTTGCCTCAGTCAGTCCCTGCTCTGCTGCTGGCCCGAGTAACAGGGCCCTCTTACCTCCATTCACATTTCAAAATGAATGAAGCTACCAACAATGTTTTGTTTGCATCTTCACTGAATGGAGAGAGAGACAGAGAAGTAACATGTAAAGGCCCTTATAATTCCAAGAAAATATATTTTATGCACATGCTTCATATTAGTAATTCAAACTGTCATACTGTATACTTTAAGAACAAGACAGGAAGGAACTTGTTCACTTTGTGAGTTTTTCTTTTTTCTCAGAACAGTCCTTTGAAACCTTATTTGCATTGAAAATAGTTATTGAAAAGCTGAGTGTCATGTCAGGGTTCCTATTCTACTCAGAGGATGTAATTTTGCTTTGAAAATTGGTCTCTCATCTTGAATGAGCAAATAAGCATCCTGGTGGATGCCAATTAGATGAACTTTTGTATCCCGAGTAGAACTGCTGAGAGCAATTTTGATGGACTGAATTTGCATCTGAATATGCTTTCAACTGGATCTAAAACACATTGTAAAATCAGATTGATCTCTCCAGAGCTCCTTCAATGGAAAAGATTCCAGTAATGCAATTTTATTTGGAAAGATTCAGAGAAAGACATTTGGATTTCTGTTTAGTTCCTAAGACTTTTCTTTTTCTCTTAACTACCCAAATAACATATCTTGAAAAGTCAGTATGAAAGTATTTCAGTTTTTCTGAAAGTAAACATTGAGAATAGTTCCAGCCTTTTGTTTCTGTGCCTTTGAGACTTATCTTCAAGGAAAAATCTGTAACACTGATTCCTATCGGAAAAAACTCAAACACTGAAATCCTGAAATTCTTTTGAAAAACAACTTCCATTCTCAGACTTAATCTGTAGAGGGAGAAGCATTGATTGCTTAAAATGTTTCCAGCTGCAATAGTCTAAATCAGGAATTTAAAAATATTCTTGATAGATGCTGCCTTTGCTAATGGCAGCACTGGGTATAATCACTGACAGGAATAGCTCTGATTACTGGTATCAGGCAAAAGCAGTTCCAGCTCTGACTGTCTGTCTATCCTTCAGAGCCAGCTTCCATAACATTATGATTTATGCTGTGATCCCAGAACTGCTGAGATTTGTACCAGGGTTTTTGGTCACTAGTGTCTACTAACCTGGACTTTCAGTGTCTCCCTACATCTGAGGTTGATGTTAAGAGAATTCTAAGCAGATGCAGGGAAACTATTTTTGTGAGAAGTTGTGAATCAGCATCCTGCCATGAGCAGGCAGGATTGGTGTTCACTTTTAAAATCTGTTCCTCTGCATCCTAAATACCCCAGGCTATAGTAAAAGTGCATAATTACTTCATCTCGCCATCAGACAAATGATATGCCAGTCTTTTGCAGTAAAAATACTTTTTTCTCAGCTCCATGGAGCTACAGATTGGTGCTATTGATGTACTGCTGTCATTCTTGTTCATCTGGACTCACAAAAAAATCTCCAGCATTTTTTTCTGAAGCAGCTATCAGGGAAGATGAAAGGAGCTGCACTGCCTCAAAACCTCTTGTGAATTGTTGACTCTGCTTGGATTTAAAAGATCAGCTTCAGCAGTGGTGGGCATTGCAACGTAAGGACAGGTAGTGACCAGTGCTCTGCGGAAAGGGATCACACCAATGGAACAAAGGTTATCCAAGTCATCACTCCTATGTAGCTCCTCAAGTCTAAAATCCTGTGTCAGAGTGAGGCATAAATGCCAGAAATTGCTAAAGGAAAGACACCTTAGTGAACATAGAGAGAGTTTTCTGTTCTTTAAAGTAACAGTGGTGAAATTGCTGTGCTTCACTGAAACAGGCAGAACGAGCAGGAGATGCCTCTCTCCCTTCAGGAGTCTCCTCTATGTCAAAGTAATTTCTCTCAGGAATTTCCAATATGACTAACCTCATCCCAGTGCTAGACCTGAGGGAAGCTCTGATATTTGGTGGCTACTTTTGTTTCGTGTGTCAGAATAAACACAACTGAGTCACTCCTTTAAAATTAGCAGCCAGAGGCCAAGGTGGAGGTGTCATTGTGTGGAAGCCTTATCCTGGCCTGCAAAGATCAGCTGAAGGACTGCTCTGCAAGGGGGACCTTCCTAAGAGTGGCCAGGAGAGGAGGAAGGAGAAAGGTCTTTCCTAGGTTTTTGCTTTTCCTTTTGAAGGGAGATATTTCTTCAGTCACCACCTTTACCATTCCCCTGTGTTCCTGTGCTGTGAGCTGTCTGTCTGTAGCCAAAAGAAGGCTCAATTTATCAGATGCTCTGTCTGGTACTCTGATTCAGCCACTAAGCCTGTTCTGTGATGAATGCTGCTGTGGGCAGACAATGTAATGGCAGGGAGCTTTTGAAGAGCCTGCAAGGGAGGGAGGAGGGAGGACAGTGTCATCTTGACATCTCAAAAGCCCATCAGTTTCCAGGAATAAAGATCACCCATATCCGTTCCCCACCCTTGCAGACAAAGCCCTGGCCTGTGCTGCTTTCTGGAGAGCCCCACGTCCCTCACAGTGGTTACATAAAGACCTGATGCACAAAAAGGCAGGCCTGTGTTTATGGTGGCACACAGACAAACTCATAAACAATACCTCTCCCAACAGCACAAGTTCATACAAAATCCCAGTCCTCAGCGAGCTGGAAGATAAACATGAATCTGTGTTTTTCTTTGAAATAGAAAATTCTACAGCAAATGATGGCTTTATCACTTTAAATGCCCGCTTCACAATTTTGGGGGATAGAGTTTGAATCCTTATTATAGGTTACTAGAAGCACAAGAAACACTTTGCTACAGCTAAGAAAAGCTTTCAGATGATTATGAGTTTAAAGCTTCAAGTTGTATACACTGCTGGGTTAGCAGCCTCCTAACTGCGCTGTATTTTTTGTAGCTGCAGAAAATGGCATGTTGCACTTGGGTTGTTTGGGAGAAAATATATATTGCATACAGATGGAGAGATTGGGTATTCTTACCCTCAGGAGAGCTCTGTGGAATTGAATATATCAAAAGCAACCCTTAAACTTTTCATATGTTCATATAAAGATGCTTGCATATATGCACACATGCACATTTTGGCACATCGCTGTTCTGACTTATGGCCAGTGACAGAGCTTCATCTCGTGAGCCAAGATTGCTTCTGCCATTTCTTTTCCAGAGAGACCTGGCTGAACATCTTCACCTCCCTTGTAGTCAGCGAGCCTGCAGAGAGGTCAAAGTTAGGGTTACATAATTTCCAGGGACTATAATCAGTGCTAGGTATAGCCAACCATAATGAGATGATTCTAGTCAGCAAAATTATCCAGGTCATCTTGCCCCTGTGAAAAATGGGAAAAAAAGAAATCCTTTCCAGGAGGTCCAAAAGCCTTTAGGTTGTTTATCACAAGGTGTGAGGGGAAACGTTATCCTAGTGCTAGTTGGTGGTCAGCTGGTGTTGGTGACCTGGCCCTCTCCTCAGACAACAAAAGGGGTATTGGAAAATATTCACACAGATCTTTGGAAAAATGAACTGGAGATGTGAATCAGTCTCACTGAGGGCTGCAAGCTTCTCTGGGGGAAATTCTGTAGGCAAGTTCAGCCCTCAGTACATGGAATTTTTTTCCTCTCATCGAACAAAATTGCCAAAGTATAAAAAGTTTCCCTGCAAATCACTTTCCTCAGAGAAAGAAAGTGAAGCTGAGGAACCTGGGAAAGGAAAACAGTGTTAGAAATACAGAATCTGTCCTAGTTATGAGGAGCCTTCTGTTCCAGCCTGCCAGATTGAACAGTCATTATTAATCCCATTTCACAGAACTGATTAAATTAAAATTTTCTTTTGTATTGTACAGTACTATATAACACTGAAACCTTGAGGAGGTAGAAGCTGAACAGAGACACTAACAAGAAGAATCATGTAGCTTACTCTATAAGCTAGAAAAATCTGGTTTGTGGCAGCTTCAACCTGAGCAGGAAAGATCCACTTATTAATAAACTATCCAGAGAGGGAGAAGGAGAGAGAGAACAGGCTGAACCTCCTACAAGATTCCAGGTGGAAGTTTTTTCTTGGCTAATATTTTTTCTCTCATGACAACTCTCACTCAATTCCAGTTGAAAGCAGCTGCTTCCCTAGAATGGCCTGCAGCTTTCCCAGCCTTCCTCTCTTGGCCTCATGTCTGTCAGAATTTGACATATAAACTTGCACTGAAAATGTGTATGCAAGCCTTGTTTGTTTTTTGTTGCCTATGAAAATATTCCTGCAATAATCTTTAAAGATACCACACATTCTTTTGCCTCAGAAATGTGTTCTCTGTAATACCTTTTTTTCAATATTGTCTTTATGATCACTCAGGGTTCAGCTTTTATACTTTTTTTGATTGTATATATAAAATCCAAGATATGTTGCTATTCTCTGCCATTAGGTGGATGTTATTTGATTTTGGCATTCAGTTAATGGAGATGGAAACATTGAAGTACACTCAGACTTTTGGCAATTTTGCTTATTTTCACAAAGTCTTTTATATACCATTCTTTATGAAGAAAGTAACATTTCAGATTCCAGTTCTACCAAGTGCTAAATACTCCCAGCAAAGTGCTCGAGTCCTTCCACAGAGGACCTACATAGCAAGGTCTTTTTTGGCATCATATTCTCCTTCAAAGAGGTGTCTGGATTCCCATTTATGTTTAGAAAAGTCAATCTCTGCAGCAAAACCTTCTCTGCAGGATTTCCTATTGACTGCCCTGAGCTCCTTCTGCTGCATGCTGACCCTTGGTATCTCATGCTCACTTGCTGAACTCTTCCCTCTCACTTTGTAGGGAACTTTACCACTCTACTCAGGGGAGTGAATTTTGCTTCAAAAGCTGCTTGTCTGTGTCTAAATCCCTTTGCTGTGTAAACTGCAGCATTCCCCAGCACCCAGGTCTGGATGTCTGTCTGAACTACTGGATATGAGAGCCCCCACCTTGTTTTAGGTTCCTAAGAACCAATTCATGGAAAAGCAAAGGCTACCCCTGAATATGTCATACTTTAAAATCAATGAGTCCTTTGCATTTTGCTTTCTACTCCTTCTCAATCCATCTGTTGGATCTGTACCAGCAGACAGAAGCACATGACTTGCACTACAGGATGAAATGACTTTAAATGGCAATGTGGCACTAGTACAGCAATAACATCTCAGCAGCAGACAGTGTGAGATTAATGTCACCATTAGCCAGTGGATGTTTGATATCTTAACCTCAAGGATACATTTGGCTTATAAATCTGTAGGAGCTCAGCTGGGTTCTCAGTTGTTACAGATCACAGAAATAATGTAAACAGGCATTTGCTGGGGCCTCCTGTAACTGCAAAGTCTGTGTTTGCTTGAGCAGTCTTCATAAAAAGTAGAAATCTTGTTATAATATAAACATGAATGTATATGTATATAAACATTGTTTTATGCAAGAAAATTCAATAAACCTAAATTCAGTAAACAGAAGCTAAAAGCAACTGCATATTAAATATTTAAAGGAGAAAGCAGCAGCTCCTTCATACTTGTGAGCTCAGGGATGGCAAGCAAATAGTTTGGGCATAATTCCTCAGTGCTCTTGTCAATCTAAAAAACGTAAAGGAGAACAGCAAAATACCTCTACCTGTGCAGCTCCTGAGCTGGGAGAACTGAGACATGGCAAGCAGACCATATTCTGAGAGTTTTCTGGGTGCCATTTGTCACTTGGTGCCCAGAGACCCCACTGTGTCCCCAGATCAAACACAACCCACACATCTGACA
>NW_005054595.1:271281-289500 GCF_000277835.1 Geospiza fortis | reverse complement strand
TCAAATATGAGAAAACAAATGCGGCTGCCTAGAGCTGTGCAAAGCTTGGGCATTCCCCATCAGGTAAGTTCTGACATTTTCAGCCTTTTTATTCCTTTCTGGTTTTAATAGATGCTGGTATATCTTCATGCCTGAAAAGGGAAATGTTTGGGATTTATCACTATATTCTATTTCAAAAAACCAAGCTTTTATTTCTTAACTTTGAAACTTTTCTGTTATAATATGAAAAACAAAACAAAACAAAACAAAATGAACAAACAAATGAAAACCCAACCAAGAAAACAAAAAGAACAAAAAAACCAAAAAACCAAAACTAAACCAAAACTGAAAATAAAACTGAAAGAAAAACCCCTCAACTGTTTGGAAAGGGGGAAAAAAATTTAGTCTGAAAATATACCTGTCCTTCATTTAGTCCCCTTTCCTCTAAGTCTGGCCACTTTCACTTTCCTCCAATAGCTACTATTCTCTGAAGCCCCAAAACTGTTTTTCAAGTATTTTCTCTACCTCATTTGCCTTTTCAGAGGAGTCTTAATTTAGAAATTCAAATTACTTGTTGTATGAAAAACACCAGCTGAGAAAGAGCACTGATAAACAAATGATAGTTTGTTTATTACAAAGAAAACATCTAAAGTATGTTATAAACATCTAGATATCATTTTACTTTCATGAAAGTTCTACTTGCTGTCTCTATTTACCTAATGGCTTCCTTTTCTTTCTGATGGAAGTACATTAAAGTAATAATGCCTTAAGTTTTAGCTTTCATATTTTCCAGATTCTGTGCTGCATTAGTATATAACTCTGAATTTCATATAAAGTGTTAGCGAGTTCTCTTCACAGTTTAGTTAGTCAAAACCATCTATTTCCTGGCTGAGAACCAAGGGCACCTTCGCAGCTTTAGGGTCAAGAAGTATAAACAGCAAATTGAGGAGAGCAATCTGAGAGGATGTGACTTCATAACCTGAAGCTGTAATTGGACAGTTGGCCCCAATATGTAAATGGACCAAAACTTACAAAAGTGTGAAAACTCATGAGTCGGGGTCCATCTTGACTCCATCTTGGGTGGAGCCATGTCCAGGCTCTTGTGCTGCCCAAGGTTTATCCTTTGAAGGCCTTTCAATAAAAACCTACTTTATTCCTTTAACTCAGTCTAGCCTCTGTTCCAGGCAGCCTCTCAAGGCATCAGTAAGCAACCAGACACATTATTCAACAGGGTCATTATTGATCCCATATAAATTAAACAAGGAAAGAGACTGATGCCTGAAGAAACTGATGCCTTGGCCAGCTGTGGCTCTGACCAAGATGGACCCACGATGGACCCAAGATGGATGACTAGTCACATTTTCACACTTTCATAAGTTTTGGTCCGTTTACACATTGGGGTTAATTGTCCAATTACAGCTTCAGCTTGTGAAGCCCCATCCTCCCAGACTGCTCTCCTCAATTCCCTGCTGTTTATACTTTTTGGGCCTGAAGCTGTGTGGGCCTGCTGCGATGTTCTTGGTTCTCAGGCTGGAAAAGGATTGTGTTGTCTGACTAAACTGTGAAGAGAACTTGCTAACACTTTATATGAAGTTCACAGTCACACGCTAAGGCAGTACAGAATCTAAAAAAATATGAAAGCTAAAACAAAGGCATCAAGACAAGAAAATAAACTTAGTCATTTCCACAGAAGTATACATAAAAATACAGCGGGAATTCTCAAAGACCCAACATAAAAACTAACAACTAATTGCTGTTCTATTACAAGTACAACATATAGTGAACGTCAATTTTAAGCAGAACTCCTAAACAAGGTTATATTGGCTTTTCAGTGATAGCACAATAAGGTGTAAAAAAAAAATTATAAAATCAAAGTAATCATGAGGAAATGTATGGCTCATAGTACATCACGTTGTTGATGTTATGCAGAACAACCCACTAACATTTCATTCATGATGAGCTCTGACCAAAACTAAGTATCATGACATCTATATGCTGGTTGTAGCTCACAAGGCAAATAACTGACTATTTTACAGGAGAAAAAATACACTTAAAGAGACATTAAGGCTTCCTTTTTGTAAATCTCTATTTCTAACTGGAATGAACACGATGTCCCCTTAAGCCGCAGCTCTTTACCACAGCTTCAATCAACACACACAACTTGTAAAAATATCCTCAGATCTGCTATGTTCTTTCCCCTCATAAACTAAATAGAGTATCAGTCTATCTCACTCCTCTTTACACATCTTGCTACCACAAAACCACCCACTGAACAGTCCTGTGAGGTAGCAAATTGTAGCTTAGTATCTTTTGAGTAAGATCTCATTGTAGCTGAATAATTTCATTTAACAGCTCCCTGCTCCTGTGTGGACAGGATTTGCACTCGAGGGTAAACAGAGCTAACAGGTTTGATCAATGCCTGCTCAGCCTCTAAGTGCCCTTTGATCTCAGGTCTCAGAGGATCCTCATACGTGCTACGTCAGAATTTGTGATTTGCTTTTAATGTGTTGGGATAAGAAGCTTTCACAATGCTCATCCTCAGAGTCTCGCTGTCCTGTGATTTATATGCCCTTCCTATGCTTTTAAAATGTTACAGAAAAGGACTGTATTTATGGCAGATTTTCTATGATGTTACAGAAAGTGGTTTCCGAACATGTAATGCATCATATAGGTACACATTGTAAGAAGGATATGTTAGCTTTTCTCAGTGTCTTGCTACTTTCATTCACATTAATCAGATTTGTATGTCCCAGTGGATGAAAGTATGAACTGCAGAGATGTTAATTCAATCTGTTAGGACAAGTGGCTGACTCAGGGTTGAAAAGGAGCATGACCTTTCCTCATCAGTTTTCTTTTAGCACCAACGTAGAAAATCTTCTTGCAATCCTCAGTGAGGAAAAATAAACCTCTGGTGTTTCTTGAGTGGCCTTTCTGGCCATTTTGTCCCCAGAACAGCTGGTGTGTATAGAGCAGGTTTCAAACTCTTGGAGACACCTTTTATTCATCATTCTCAGCTTATGTGTTCAACTAAACTTCTAGCTAAGGCAAAAATTGCAGTTAGGGTTAGGGATTGGAATGGCTTCTATCATTAACTGCCTTTTCTAGTGCAGACACATTCCTGGGAAGATTTTGGAAACTTCTGGCTATCTTTTCTCTGGAAGTCATGTGTCATGTTTCCATCTCACCTCAAAAATTTCTTTTCATTGTGAAAAATTCCTGTTTTCAACAACAAGCAGGGGCAGGTGACCTGGATTTCACCCTATGCAGTAAGAGCTGTCACCCTTAGGCCCTTTCCCTGCCTCCCTCTGTGTGTATCTGTAGGAAGGAATAAGAGGCATCATGATGCTGCACCCCTGGGCATGGCTTGGCTGCTGTTCCTGCCTGGTTTGGAGCTGTGGGTGGCAGCAGCAGCCCTTGGAATGGGATATTTGGGATATAGGCACAGGCTTAGATGCCTGCAGCACTGCTGCCCACAGCACTGGGTACAGGCACTCATCCCAGCCGAGCTCCCTGAGGTGTCACCAGGAGATGGAGCTGCAGGCTGGACTGCAGGAGACACTGAGCACCCTGACCTGTGCTGTGTCCCCAGCTTGTCCCTCATAGCCCTGGGTCCTGGTGACACTGCCTGCAGCCTCTTCTCTTGGAGGATCACGAGCTGAAAGCCCACTCCTCTTTCTGAGCAGGCTTATGCCTTCCAAACTTCTTCCACATGAGCTCAAAACCTGTCGGGATCTTTAGCTTGTCAGAGTGACCCCAAGAAAAGTTTGAAAGTCTCTTTTCCCAGCCTGGCGCTTGAAGAAAGAGTCAGAGCTCTTCATTTCTCGGTCTCAAAGTTGTTTATTGTATCTTATCTGTAAAATTCTTTCTCCTGCCCTGCCGAGGTCCATACACCAGGGAAGTTCCAGGCACATTGCCTGCCCCTGGGGCAGTGTTATGTCTTTATACTAAAAACTACATGTACAATATTTACAGTGACTTTCCAACACCTATCACCTATGTTAGACAGTGAGCTTCTACTCTAAACCAATCTGTAAGTGCCAACATCACAGCAGAAGATGGAGGCCAAGAAGAAGAAGGAGAAAGGCTGGACACACCCAGATCCCTCCATCTTGCCTCCTGAACCCCCATACCAAAAACCCCAAAATCTACTTTTCCTTCCCGTGATAACTTCACTATTATTCTACCTAAACTGTTGTGGCTTGCTGATCTTCACATAAGGTTGGTAATTTGTTCCATGGGTCAGAATCAAAACCACAGGTGCTTTGGGCTCTGTGCCAGGGCTTCTGAGCCCCCTGGCAGGGGTCTTGGACATCCTGGACAGCCAGAGGGATGTTCTGGGTTCCCACAGAAACCCAATCCCAGCAGTCTTACCTGTATGAGCTTTGGGGCTGTGATGCAAAGCCTGTTTGACTTCTCAGGCATTTGCTTGAAGAATATGTTTGAAATATGTTTATTCATGGATTTTTTTCTTAAAGACCTTGGCTTTTATTATGCCATCAAGGTATCAGGAATTAATGTCGATGTCATCATAGTTCAAATTATTAATTTCAAATTAGATTTATTGCTGGAAATGAATCCAGGATCCTTACCACTGGAAATCCATTACTTCCAACAAAACCAAGAAATTAATCAACTGAAGCACTACAAATGAGGCAGCAGCTGAAAGTCAGGCAATGCAAAATGTATTTTGGCTCTTCATTTCCCACTTCTTTTGGAGACCTACACAACCTGGTGGCCCTGCTCATGTGGACAGCTTGCAGGATGCTGCTGTTCGGGGGCCAAGTTCCCTGTTCTAATTAGATTAACCAGATCACAGGGAGTCTGTGGTGAACATTAAGTTGAAATGTATTAAAAAAAAAAGACAAAGGCAGAAAGAAACCCTTCATCAATGATTCTATTTTAAAAGTAAGTGTTATTTCAAAGCCAAATTTCAAATTTCAGTTGAATATTTTTAGAACTCTGTCGTGCTCTAACTTCAGCTGGCAAATAATTACCACACAACCACTTGCTCACACACACTCCAAAACCTGCAGTGAATGAGGAAAAGGTAAAGTCCATGTCTTGATATTAGAACAGTTTAATAACAGAAACAAGTAAAATAATAATAATAATAATAATAATAATAATAATAATAATAATAATAATAGCAACAATAGTAACAATAATAATAGTAAGGAGAATGAAAAAGAGAGAGAGGAATAAAACCTAGAAAAACCAAGGGATGCTCAATGCAGCTGCTCACTGCCTGCCAGACATCCATTCCCAGTCCATCGCTGAGCAGTGATCAAACTTTCCTGGCCAATCTTGCCCAGTTTCTTACTGGGCATGATGTTCCATGTTATGGAGTATCCCTTTGGCCAGTTCAGGCCAGCTGTCCTTGTCATGCATGCGTCTTGTGGCATCTCTTACTGGCAGAGCATGAGATGCTGCAAAGTCCTTGATGTAGGATCAGCACCACTGAGCAACAGCTAAACAGCTAAACTATCAATGTGCTATCATTATTCTTACACTAAAAGCAAGACTCAGCACTGTGACAGCTACTAGGAAGAAAATTAACTTTATCCCAGCTGAAACCAGGGAAAAGTCCCATTCTATTTAAAATAGTCAAATATTTCCTGTAGTTAGTCATAATAAATCAACAGGAGTTAAGGGAGAGAAGTTCTGCATTAGCAAGATCTTTGTGTAGAGAAAGGTGCTCTGTGCCAAAGTCCCAAGGATGTGTTTTTGCTATGGGAACTGGTGGGTTTACATCTGCTCTGCAGTAGTAGGCATTACTGCTGCCATTCCTGTTGAGTAGCAGGATTATTAATTGCTTTTTAAGAAAGTCTCATAATTAATTGTAAACCAAAAATGTTTCAACTTGCCTTTGTGCCTTATGCAGAAACTGACAGTCATTATAATTTTTTTTTCTCCTTATGGATTTACAAAACTTGCCTCCATCTTAGTGTGTTTAATTTTAATTTTTCTAAACCTGGGAATTTTGTCAATTTTGTATGCGTGCAGTTTTATACATATGTCCCTCAGATCTTCCAACAAAACAATGTAGTTAAACATTCAGATTTACACTGCTCTTTATCATACACCATGTAAGTCTGGGGAGTTTGCATTTGCTAAATAAATGGCAGGTCACATTCAGTTGTTTATGTAACATGAATAAAAACAGAACATAAATTATGTATTAGATACTGTTTAAAGCTATAGTTTTCTTTAGGCCTCAATTATAAATTCTTTTTCATCCTATCACTAGAAGACACAGGATACTGAGGAGTCCCCAGTTTCCTGAGAAGTGCTGATTCCTGGTCTAGTGGAAGATGTTGCTGCCCATGGCATGGGGGTTGGAACTAGATGATCCTTAAGGTCTCTTCCAAACCCAAGGATTCTATGATTCTATGATATTGATTTAAATTGGAATGTGACTTTGATTCCAGCAGGGTTTATCAGCAGCTGTCATCTTTGTAGAACAGGAACATTTCTTTTTAATCTCCTTATGATATCTGGAATGTCTGTGTTGGTCTGCAATGCTTAGGCTGTACCTACCACTCCACTGATACTACCTGGTGCCTAACTGATATTGCTTCTTACCTAGAGGATTTCTTTTTCTATTTCAGTCAGCACATCAGATGAAGAGAGGAAAGAGGACTGAAGCTCTGAGCAATGGGATGAATGGTTAGAAAAGCCCACAGTCTTTCAGATTTTCTTTGATTATTATGTCTGTGACTGCATCAAAAACAAATTTGACATTCTGAGTGTCTGTGGCACAGGTCAAGTGACAATATACCTCTTTATCTTGTTTCCTTATGTTCAAGTCTAGAAATTGTTTCTTGATGTAGTTTGCAGCATCTTCAAATGTATTTTGTCCTAGTGGAAAGAAAAGTAAAAGCAAAAAAAAGACACATTTCAACTGGTACTTCCTCACAACTTCAAAAAGAGAAGAAATAATGTTTTCAGTGGTTTTTTTTCCCTTTTTTTTCTATTTGAATTAACTTCATACTTTAGGTATGAAAAATTTGTATCTCAACTGTTTTTTCTCTGGAAATTTCTGACACAGCCATATATATTCTCTTGCATCAGCTGGGAACATCTGGTGTTTTTTTAATTTCCAGTAGACACTACTGTGACATACAAAGAGACAGACTTCCCTTATGGAATGAGTTCTTAAAATAGGAACAAAAATTTTGGATTCAGTCGTGATGTGTGTGTGAGTGATAAAATACTGACTTGTACTGAAATATTGGCTGAGTCCATCACAGCATCCTTCAGCCACCTGAAACTTTTAAATTCTCAGCTTCTTCTACCACCAATGGACAGAAATAAGCAACTCCAGGGAGAGAAATGAACCCACCCTAGGATAAACATGGTGAGTAGGTGAGATGAGTTGAATTCTGGCTGTGTCTGTCTCATACCATTCTTTCATGAGTAGATTCTTAGGTAAGAGGTTTAGTATTTAAAGGCTTATATATATGTGACATGAGTCAAAGTCTCAGTGTTTCATTCATGGCCTACACAAAACATCTGAATATGTTTTCTCGTGGATACTCCACACTTACCATTATACTCAGGAAAGCAGATATTCAGGTGAACTTTTGTTATTTTCTCTTGAAAGAGGTCTTTTTTATTTAGGAACAGCACAATGGATGTGGCTGCAAAGCACTTATGGTTGCAGATGCTGTTGAACAGATGAAGGCTTTCATGCATTCTGTTCTGTTGAGGTGCAAAAGGTAAACATGAGACTGAAAAATCTCATCTCCATACACCATTTTTACTGAGATGTTCTTTACTGGAAAGAACCAATACAGTGTAATAGCCTTTAAATGGTTATCAGAGCATGGGAATGTACCATCAGAGAGCACATTAAAACTTCGAAGCAAAAAGGGTTGTTTGTCTGTTCTGACTCACCACTTCTTTATCTTCCACCAGAACCATGTCATAGGCACTGAGTGCAGCACAGAATATGATGCAAGTAACTCCTTCAAAGCAGTGAATCCACTTTTTTCTCTCTGATCGTTGTCCACCCACATCAAACATCCTTTGCAGAAAAAATAGCATATGTACAATGTAAAGCACTCATAAGGATGTAGCCATGCTTTTAATGCACAGAGTTCAAATGGAGATGAATGACAAATACCCAGCTTTTCCAAATATTGGTCTGTTTCTACCCCAAAAGGTCAAGGAGTGCTGTGTGTTGTTACTCATGGCTTTATATTGGGTATAAAATGAAATAAAAGGGCTTAAATACCTATATGTAGGAATAATACTCAGTACTTACGTGTGTCACTTCGTGTTCACAGAATTCACAGAATTCACCAGGTTGGAAGAGACCTTGAAGCTTATCAAGTCCAACCCATGCCCCAACACTTAACTAAACCATGGCACCAGTGCCATATCCAGTCTTTTTTAAACACATCCAGGGATGGTGACTCCATCACCTCCCCAGACAGACCATTCCAGAACTTTATCACGCTTTCTGTGAAAAACTTCTTCCTAATATCCAACCCATATTTCCCTTGGTGCAGCTTGAGACTGTGTCTTCTGATTCTGTCAGTGCTGCCTGGAGAAAGAGACCAACCCAACCTGACTGCAACCGCCTTTCAGGGCGTGTAGAGAGTGATAAGGTCACCTCTGAGTCTCCTTTTCTCCAGGCTAAACACCCCCAGCTGTCTCAGTCATTCCTCACAGGGTTTGTATTCCAAGCCCCTCTCCAGCCTCGTTGTCTCCTCTGGACACGCTCAAGAGTCTCAATGTCCTTCCCAAACTGAGGGGCCCAGAAAAGGAAGCATTGAGGAAATGGGGCTCAGTGCAGGACTAAGACTTGCAGGCTAGGATTTATTTAGGGCAGAGTTCTGAGACATTGATAGAAGACCCCCAAATTCAGTGTCATTTATTACTTCATGCTTTGCTTGCAGTGAACTGACGTATTGACCAATAAGGCACAACACTGAAGGCCAGTCACAATTGCTCCCTGGCTGTGCATGCATAGATGTTGCCATCTGCTCCCTGCCCTGGAGTGATCCCTGAGCTCACTGCATAACCTGCATCCCACCTTTGGAGGGTCTCTTCACCTTCATTGGCTGCTCTTAAGCAGCAATTCCTGGGGAGCAGGAATCCCTTCCTTTTTACAGCAGGAATTGTAGGGCTGTCCTTTCCTGCGATCATTTCCTTCCACCTTTGCCAGGAATTGCTAGTATCTATGGGTAGTGTCATATGAACTTTATATGGGCTCTCTATGGGATACAAAGACATCTGAGCACACCAAGCTGGGACTTAGGGCCCTTAGTTCTAGTTTCCAAAACCCCATTACATTTGCAGTTCTTCAGTGATAAGGGCTAGGGCCTTCTTTTCACTGTTTTTCTGAAACAAGAGGTGCCAAACTTGAAGATTTTTCAAGTGCATTAGAAAACAGAGAAAAAATAAAAAAATCAAATTTATCCTGCCCTTAGGTTTTCTGTTTCCTAGTGTGCATGATGACTTTTCCCTGTGCCTCCTGTTGTTGAACTTAATACTGTAAAGCCTAATCCCCCCTTGGATAACTCCTTCCTTCAAGAATATGCATTAGATCTCTGGATCCTGCAGTATCTGAAAATTAAACAATTCTTATAGCAATGAATATAATGGAATTCAATAAGAAGCAATCATGTCAACAGTAAACAGAGCAAAAATAATTTGTTACTGAAACACTGGTTTTTGCAGTACCTTAATCCTTTGTTTCCCTCACCATCAGCAGAGCAGTTGATGTTAAGAAAGATTATTTTTGTAATTTTTCTTCCTTCTTAGGGAAAAAATAAAACCCTTTCAATGCTCATAATGAAATGTTTCTGCAGCTGAGGGGTAATCAATTTTTTTTTCTGGGACATTTCATCTTTTTTTTTTTTAATTGGGTGTCAATAAAAGTGAATTATTTTGGAAATCAGGAAGTTGTTGTGGAGCAAGATGATGATAATAATAATGACATTCTTCCAAGCATATCTTCACTAAGTTCAGAAGGTCTCCTGAAGAGTGGGATCAGCACAAATAAAGTATCTTGACTTTTACCTCTGATTAGTACTCAAAAGTCACCTATAATTACATGCCTTTCTTGATTTGTGGTGTATAACTCTGAAATCAGGGTTATGGCAGGAAAACAAATAATAAACGCTATAAAATTTATTCTTCAGGAAAGTGTTGTTTCAGTATACATAATCATGTGAATCAGTATTCACTTCCTGTAAACTTTTAGCATATGGCCTTTGAATATTCAAGAGAAGCCAGTTAAAAAGGACAAGACCAAAGCCAGAGGCAATGCTTAAGGGCAGTTTTGGTTGTACTAACCTTAGTTTGCTTCTCTTTTCTCAGCCTAGAACTTAACACACTCACATGTAAAACCAAAGTCCCTCCATAAATGGTAGAAAATGAGATGGTCTTGTTTTACCAAGATAGTCAGTTAGTCTAGAAATCTCTATATTTTCTCAGAACTGCTCTTGAAAAACTTAGTTGCAGGTACAGAATTAGCTATATACTCCTTCAGTGGTACACACAGAGAGGTCTGAAGTTTAAAATAAAGCTTGCCTGATTTCAGTCAAACCATTCTTAGCACACCAATAGAAAGGACACTAGAAGAGGACCTATGAAGATCAGACCTCCTCTGAAAAACATTTAAATATGTTCTAAGTCAACATTAGTGAAATAAATTGAAGAGCACATGGAAGCTAAATTGCACTAAACCAGCAAAGTAACTGCTAAGCAAGGAGCAATGTTTTCTGTGCAACTGTAATTCAGTTCTCGGGAGCAGTACTGGGATTTAGACTTTTACTGCACAGATACAAAATGTTTTCTGTCTCATTCAGTTCAGTAAAGGGACAAGTGTTTAGTAAATGAGGCATCTGTTCATAGGTTTTTTGTTTCTATGCATGGCTTGTGACCTGAACCCCCATCAGCACATCAGCCAAAACTCACTCTGAATGTGCAAGTGTTCCTCTCTTTAGAGATGTTTCCATGGTACTTATCAAACTTGGTGCAGAGACATCAGGATCCTCCAGCTGTTTTGCATTGCTATGGCAATGCAAAGTAGCAGTACCTGGCTGGTTAACATGGATTTATAATCGTTCTGCACCCCTTCAGCAGCTCAAACCCCGCAGACTCCCTTGCAGTGATTTTACCTAATATTACCTAATATTACTCAACTGCCTGAAACCACCAATGAATTTACTCACATGACACTACTGTGACGCCAGCAGAGGGTAAAAACAGTGGGGTTTGTGTTTGTGGTGGCTTTAAGAGCCTTCCTCTTTTTTGCAGACTAAATTTTGTAAACTAAATTCCCAGTTGTGCTGCATTTCAGCTAGACCCAAACACTAATGCTGATATTCTCATATCAGGGCTGGCATCATCCTTGTCAATGAGGATTTCCCTCTGGTAGTTTCTTTCTCCACCCTGAATTGATTTCATACATGAACTATGATTGTAACTGGTGGCATTCGAATTTCCAATGTACAAAGCTGGAAATACATTAATCAGAGAAAAAGAAGATGATGTCCATGACATTGCGTTGAGGCATATTTGGGCAAATCATGAATTTTCATGAGTGATCAGAATATTGATAGATGATAATAATTTATTTGTAAGACATCTACTTCAGGATGTCATTTTGTATGTGCAATCTCTGTTGTGTTAAAGCATCTGTGTGGTAGCATAGATGGTTTAGGGAATGCTTAATTGGCACAAGAAGAGAAAGAAAGAAACCTAATGAAAAATGTAAAAGTTATAATCCTCATGCTTTATAAATCTGTCTGTCTCTACAGGCAGTTTCTTGTCTAGACTGCATTCCTCAATATGTGCCCCAGCTTTTAAATTGAGAATTAAATGGATTTCAGTCCACAGAGAAAAGGATTATAGAACTCTGAAATGATAATAATTCATTCAAATCTATCTTCATGTGCAATTAGATGTTTTTAATTGGTTCACCAAGCATAACTAGGTCTTGAATATCTGAAAGTGTAAAACATTTCAGTCAAATTTCTCAGAGGCATTATTTTCAAAATTTTTTTCTGAACATTTTTGTTTTCATCTTAAATGAGCATGAAGGTATGCTTGATAATGCTGAAATTCCCCATGGGACAATTCTTTTTTTTTTGGCCAACTGTAGTGCATTCCTGTGCTAAAAGCAGTTATTTCCATTCTCAAAAGAAGAGTGAAAGGTTGAGAGTACTTGCAAATTGGTAGACATCAAATGTTTTTTGCATGCTCTTAAGGACATTTAAACAGGCAAATTTCATAAATAGCACAATTATTTAAATGGCAGGATATAACTAAAGCTTTTTAGACATTTGCATATGTAAAAATGCCCTTTTAGAACCTAGCATTCTGTGACCTGTTTGTAATGGTCCATTATATGCTCAGAGTTGGTGTACTGATAATAAAATATCTTGCTTGTTCAGCTGTGTAAAAATGTTATATAAGACTGGATTCAATGATATCACAATGACATCACCTGTGTTATAATAAGTCAACACCTGTGAAAGAAAATACTTAAGAAAAATAAAACCCAAGAAAACTGTAAAATATGGCTTTCAAACCTGAAATTTAAATCCTTGAAAGAAAACTGCGTCTCTATGATCCCAGTTGTCTGCACTCGGGAGTGCAGGACATCTTGCTCAGTAGGGACGTAGTCTGGCATTGCCAACCTGTCCAAATCATTGAGGTAGCTGGGGAGAGCGAGAAAGAAATGGTGGTTGGTGAATTCAAAAAGTGAAATGTCCATTACATAATCACTCCACACTGAGTCCCTTTTAAATATGTTATGCATTATACATATTTAAATACAGTACTGTTGGTTTTATACGACTGAGTTGCAGAATTCAGAGTTGTTTTTTTTATTTCTCCTTGTATGTAGAAGTGTAATCCAATTGCACATGATAAACATCTTAGATTTGCAGCTAAGGAAAATCCCTATTTTCCCTAAGGATGGTTGAAAACCACCTTGTCAGCAAAATGGTTTTGGCCATTTTCTCTCAGCAAGTGGGAATTGCTACCTCAGGGCAAGAACCACAAGCATCCTGCAGAAACAGATGCGTAAGGCATCACCTCAGCCTGTCAGATTGGTTGCAACAGTATTTTCCTTCCTAAGTGAAAGGGAGGGCATAATAATTTGGAGGAATTCACTTTAAAGTGCTGTTTTCTCTGTAGACCTCTCAATTTACAACAAGAAGGTACATGGTGATTTTAAAAATATATTTTTAGTCAAAATCAAAAGCTTCAGTGAAGCTGAGGATCCCCTGGGTTAGCATTCTGAAGAGCCCTTGAAAAATTGTGGATTATCTGCTTTTACTTCTGATATACAGAGCTAAAATCTACATGATATGAGAACCCAAACCAGGTCTTTGAAGCATGTTTTTGTCCAACACTTCTCCTGTCTCTTATAGGGGCAGACGCCTTTCTTTGAATGGCTGGGCAGAGCCTCTGAATCCTACTGGCTGGTCTGGGAATCTGTGCAGAGGGATTATGAGTTGACAAAAGGAAAAGAAAAAGGTGATGCCTGAGTAACTTCCTGCATTTTAGCTACTAATGTTCAAATAAAGACCAAAGCCAAAAGCAAGAAGGCACAGAATAGCTGAAGCATTTTCAGCGTCCACTTGGCACCTTCCTATTTGTAGCCTCGTGTCTCTGGCAAACAAACACTGTGTCTCTAATGGCTGTTAGGTTCCATTCTTTCTTTTTTCCTCTCTACACTAAGTCTACAGTCTTCTACACTGAACCCAGCAGGAAGTTCTGCTGCTCAGTTTAACCAGAATCTTCCAAAAGAAACCTCACAGATCACCATCCTTGTGTGCAATATTTAATAGATCTGTAAGTTAAAAAAAAAAACAAAAGAAGAAGAATAAATTGAAATAAATGCTGGAATCTTTCATTTGGATATTTCCAAGTTTGGAAATGGGATTTTCTTATTTTAAGTTGAATAAACTATATCCAGTCTGCAAGGGGTGTTGAACCTGATCTGAGTAATTCAATGTTTTTCCATTATTTGAGGCCAGGAAACAATCTGTTGGAGAAAAAAAAAAAAAAAAGCAATATAGCTTTGTTTCTCTGAGTAGGGCCTGAGGCAAACTCAGCTCACTTTTGTGAAAGGCAGAAACAAAAGGCATTTTGTTATTTATAAAACATGTAAGCACTAAAATAAACACTTGAATATAAAATAAAGTTCTGACAGTTCTTAGCCACAAATGCCTAAATTCAATTCAACACAGCCAATTGTAATTGCATAAACAATTAGACCAAGTCACTTTTGCAGTTAAAGGAACAGGAGGCAATTTCAGGCTCCTCCTGGAGCTGTAGGCAGCTCCAAGGGGAGACTGCAGATCATCTCACTGGGCAAGGAGGCAATGGAAGCTGGTGGGTCAGTAACTGCTGATTTTCCTTGGCTTGGATTGACGTGACAGGACTCCTACCCTGAGAGGAAAATGGCTGAGCTAGCAAGATGCACCATGTACTACTGGTAGCTGTACAATGACATGTAAAGTCACAATTTATAATCCCAATCTTGCCCCTTCCATACCCATCATTCCATTTTAAAACAGAAAGAAATCGTTCCAGGTGAGTCTAAGGGAGAAATTCCAGCTAAATTTGACAAAGAGGGAATTTTTCTATTATTCAGAAGAAGTAATTTATTTTTCAATTAAAACACACAGAGGAAAAGCAGTGATGAAACTTCATTAGCATGAATTAATAATGAAAAATCTCAGAGAATATGACCTCAGAAAGTCAGAGTTTACACAGTATTAATCAAGATTCTATGTAGGAGCTGGTTCACAGGCACTGAGAAACAGGGTTTGGGGTTTAAACAAATTGAACTGCAGCATTGGGCGGTTAATTTGGGTAGCTGACTTTGAACTGATCATTAGAAGCCCAGCAGTAGGGGCAAACATTAAGTTGATTTTAATGATTCAGAGCCAAAGGCTAGAATTTTAGAAGCATCAGGTACCAAAAGATGAAGCCAGAGAAGCAGGATTTTCAAGAAACTAGCAGAAATGTTCAAGTAGATGAAAAACATCTCACTGTTTTTAATGTAAGTCTAGAAATATATAATAACTACAGACACAATCTATATTAACCTCCTTAAATACTGAAACCTATTTCAAGTTAGAACAGGAGACAAACATTAACACTGAAAGGGAATTAATTTAGGTTCTTCTATCTTCTTTGTAGACAAGAAACCTTATTTGCCTGGCAGAGGGTACACAAAAGAGTGTTAGCTGGTAAACAGGATTTAAATTTTGGTTTAAAGTTAAGAGGTAATTTTCCTTTTACTTATTATCACTAGTTTGTTATGGGCTTTTAGTGGGAACGGCAGTGCAACCTGTCAGAAAGGGTTTTGTCGAAAAAAATTGCTCTGTATCATCCTTATAAAAATACAACACTGCTATGAAATACTGTCAAATCAACAAATCAATATAGGCAATATTTTCTTTGTTTAGGACTTTTGCAAAAGATCTTCATTCTTGTTTGGAAGATATAAACAGAGGAAGAATTTCTCATATTTCCTCTGTATGTTCCCTTCACTATATCTACAGTTTTTGAACTATGGATGACTTCAGGTTGCCTCCTGAAGTCCAGCATTCAGTCATGCCTTTCTTTTCCCGCCTTGCAAGAGGGACACCCAACACCTTCACCCTGCAGGTGCCCTGAGCCTGTAGGAGGAGCTCCAGGAGTGGGGAAACCTCCACCTCCAGGTCTCAGAAGATGGACCTCAGCTGGAACAAACCTCTGCCCCAGGTCTGGAGCCAGATTCGAGCACTCTCAAAAGACACTGACCCAGTGACACCTCCCTTCATGGAGTGTATAAGCTGGGTGAGAAGGCGGCCAAGCAGGACTGGAGCCAAGCAGGACTGGAGCCAAGCCAGGGGCTCCTGAAAAATCTGAAGTCACAGATTATCTGAGATGTGCCCCAGCTGGATGGTGATCCTGCATGGGGGTGAGGTTGAGCAGCCCTGGTCAGACCCCTGCTTATCTGTCTGGTACCTCCAGGGCTCAGAAAGGGACCTGGGGTTGTCAGGCTGGAGAGCACCTCTGGTTCAGCTGAGGTGGTAATGGCCCAGGGAGCACCTATCTGTGGAGCCATGTTTAGGGGAAAATTTTTATAGGTTCCTCCTGACTTATATTTAGCATCTTGCAACATATACAAAGTATCACTCTAGGTAAAACCTAAGCTATTTTGAGCCACTTTCCCAAAATTTTGTCAATCTTAGAAATACTCAGAAGGAGAACACATTTTTTTAACCATTCAAACAAACCCAAAGACACAAATTTTTTCTGAAACCTCGTTTTCACTTCTTTCCTCCGGCTAAACATTTCTGATACATTATAAACCTTATCAACAACCTCATTTTTCCAGGTTAACCAGCAATGATTTCCAGAGGCTGGTCTTCGAGGGGGACAGTTACTGTAGCACAGGATCCAGCTGTTGAACAACTGTGTCACCTACTATGCCGCCGAGTCGCTGAGCTGGTACTCCGCCGCCCTGGCGAAGCACGCCTGGGTGCCGCCGTCGCGCCACAGCTGCTTGATGAGCTCGACCAGCTCCTGGGACATGCTGCCATCCTCCAGAGCTGTTGCCATGGCACACAGCTTCCTTTCATCTTCCTAAAGAGAAATTTCAGTAAATATTGTGCAAGTGCGCTGTGCCCCTTCGCCTCCTTGAGGATGAGCTTGGTTTGTAATGAGTCGAAAAGGCAAAATTTCTCGTTTTCACTGGTTTTTCCAGATTGCTGTACTCACCTGTGCATGTAAACATCCTTTTACAGTCTCACTTCCCTTTAGGTAGTGCCAAGGTTAGGCTGAAATTGTGATACACAGAGCTTTCATCTTTTTTTGTTTTGTTTTGATATGAAGGCTCAGTTTCATCTTACCATAGGCATTCACAAATAGTCCAACTTGGATGGAAGGCTTTTGTATTAAGAGAGTAATAGGGTATCAAAAATAAAATTAAAAAGGACATTTAAATTTAAAACGTATTATAACTATATAGATGCAGAAATCTATATCTAAAGTTGGTTTTGAATTTGTTTGTAAGAAAAAATTTGTAGCTTTTGACCCCAGTAAGAAATATGACAAAGTGAATATAACTTGTGAATGCATTTCCCCTATGTGGGGAAGAAGAAACTTGTAGAGAATAAAATCTCAAATATTTTAAATATATTTTTCTGTAATTTCATCCTTTTGTAGTCAAAAAATATTTAAGATAATCTATTCAATTAAAAATAGTTCTTTTCAGTAGTTAACAGCTTAGGAATTTACTGTAAATAAAGAGCATGATTAAAATAGTCATTTGATACACTGCCACAGCAAGGGATAATTATAAAATATATCTCCTTCTTAGTTATAGAAGTAGACAACTCAAGTGACTTGCAGTCAATAGTTGCAAAAGTATAAATGGATTCTGACAGATGCTGTTTTGGCAGGGAGTATGTTTTATTCAAAACCAGGAAACATCTTCGCAAAAACTTTTAACAAATTTATTTTAGGAATGTGTTATATCTTTATGTCTCAAGAGGAGCTGCAGTTTATGGAAAATTTATAAAAGTCAGAGACAGATCAAAAATTAAACACTGCATTTTTTTATGAAAGAGAAATTGAGTAGGCATGGAGAAAAAAAAAAAGAGAAATTGAGTAGGCATGGAGAAAAAAACCAAAACTAGGAAATAACCACTAGAAAATTGCCTTCACTGGAAAGAGGGAGGAGGACAACAGGATAATTGCCCTTCTACATCAAGCAGCACCAGCTCCATTTACACCCCCATCCCCTCCTGCAGTGCTGGGATCAGCAGAAGCGAGTCACTCTCTCGTGCGTGCCCCGCATTTGTCTCCAGGGTGCACACTTGTTCAGCAGAAAGATAAGAGTTGGAATGTTCTCTGCTTCAAGATATGACACATCACGGAATGATTACAGCTATCCACCTACCAGGCCGGATTTGTAGGTTGAATGGCCTACAATCAGAAGCCTTGAGCTCAGAGTCTCTAGGTGTAGAGGGTAAATGGTCATTGATTATTATGCAAAAGGGGACAAGTGTGGATTTTCGTGCTTACATAATTGTCCTGGTAACAAGAATAATAAGAAGTAGAGGTGAGATATCCTGGGGTGACTTTATGATGCTCGTATCTCCATTCGTCTTTTTAGCCCAGAAATAAGTTTTGCACTTTTATGGCTGGTTCTGAGAGAGAAGGGGGGAGAGAAGAAGTGCAGTTTGTTATCAGGAACTGCACTTGCTCCTCCAC
>NW_005054595.1:260673-271132 GCF_000277835.1 Geospiza fortis | reverse complement strand
CTGAACACCCAGAAGAGCACCAGGAGCTCACACCTGTAGCCCACCCAGGTCTGGGACGGAGCATTTCCAGTGCAGGAGGGACTTATAAGAGACTGGGTGAGCTGAGTTACAGCCCACCAAGGGGACTTTCTGAGTCTGTCATCTCTTTTGGAGCAGCAAGAGCTTTTATTGTTTAATAATGTTCATTTTTTGTGCTGGTATTCACCTGCTTTGCCTGTTAAATAAACAGGTTTTTTCCACTTTTCTCAAAGGACATATTTTCCTGAACCATTTAGGGGAGGGGCTGCTTGAATCTGCTTTCTGGAGCAACCCCTTTGGAGGTTCTCTCCCAAATTTGTCCTAAACCTGGGCAATAATAAAGGAAGATAGCAGCAGATTGAACTTATCACATCACCACCCTGATTGTACAACTTTTTGTTTATCTCTGGCATTTACAAAGACTTTAGATGATTTTCACTAAAATAGATGGGAATGATGTTTTAAAGAGAAAAAAAATACCTTACTCCTCAGAAAAGATTGTTTAAATTAAGTGTTAAGGCCTTTTCCATACCAGTAAGATGTATTTGCAGGCAGACCTGGAGCATGGATAAGCACATTGCTTTTGGGACCCAGATAATCCCAGTCCTTGAACTAGATGACTTTGAGCAGCTAAATCTGGACCAGAACACACAGCAAGAACAAAGTCCAGCTGAAATCACTGCTTATATCAAAACAACTAAAGCTTATCAATTGCTTATGATTTTATGGGAAATGCAAGCTAAGTTTTTGGAGGTTTTTGGAAGAAAAGGCAATGTTTAGTGGCAACTCAAATAAATGTGACCAGAATTTCTATTTTCTCTAAAAATCATATACAGGTTGCTCTTCTGTCATTCTGGGGGAAGACAGGCACTGCAAGCATTCTATACAGCTGGATTCACCTGTGTTCCTAGAAGCCTTTTCCTGCAATGACAAGAGTGAGCTGACTGTGCTATAAATGATAAACTTACAAAAGCTGTATTTTCTGCATTTGGTTTTATATAATGCTAAGAAATGGACTGGGCTATTTAACAACTTCTCCATGCTGTGAAGTCCCTTGAAAAAGGTATCTGTGAAACTGGCATAGAGTGAGCTTGTACAGATATCTCAGAAAGTTTGTCAGGGTTGAGAAAAGAGACTGAAATACTGGGACACAGGGAGAACATATCTCAGTAAGAGGTGACAGAGTCTGCCCCACACAGAGGAGATGATGGGCTGAGCCAGGCAGGGCTGGTGGCCAGCACTGCAAGGTCCAGCTGTAGCCGTGGCTTGGGCCATGCAGGGTGGTTGATGGCTCCTTATGCACTACAGCACATTAACATTGCCCTGTTTCCTGTGTGCTGCCTGTGGGCCTCGTTACATTTGTTTGAATGACTTGCATTCGTGGAAAATGTTTAATTTCTATTTTGTCAAATGCCTGTATGAGCTTTAGTAACCCCTGAAGATTTTGTTTATCATTTTTTAGGTCAAAGTACCACATGTCATTATAATGAAATGTACTTCTGGAACAAGCAAAGCTGTTTCAGATAAGCAGATGTTACTCCCTCCAAGATAAACCTCTAGGGATTAGGCAGAATTTGCCAAAACTGGAATCAACTGATCTTCTGACAGGCATTTGAGAAATTCTCAGCAAGATCTGAATTACAGGCTAAAACACTAAATCATTGCACGGAGAAGAAAAGTTTTTCCTTTATTTCTGTCCTTGAAAATTCAGTGTGATTGACAGAAGACAACAGGTCTTCTTCCGGTGGCTTTGCCTCCATCTGCCTGTGCAGAGGATTTTTGACTGTGTCGGGAATGTTGGGCACCACTTCCCTGTGGTGCCAGTGTGCCAGCAGTGCATCCACACAACAGGGAGGTCTCTGTTCCAGCAGCAATGGCAGACTGAAATGCTCCCAGCATGTCTACATAACTTTTCCTCACATGGCTGAACCCCAAAGTTTGGTCATAAAAGGAAAATATTTTTTACATTTCTCAATAGCAATAAATAAGTGACTAAGCAGCTAAGAAAAGGTTCTTTTTTTTTTTTCTTTTTCTGTTTTTTTTTAATGTGTTTGCAACTTGAACATTTCTTTTGTAGCAATCAAAATGGGAGTTTATGCAAAATTAGGCATCAGTTTTGAGAAAATAAAAATAAGTGAGAACATTTTGTCACATATAACTCAAATGGTACTCAGTTTCCACTGTTATAAAGAAAATGTCAGAGCCTCCTTGTTCTACTAGTCTCTACCATTACATTACAAAAAAAAAATGTTCCAATACCTATTTCAGGAGAAAGGGTGTCATACTCACAGTTCTATCAGGGTTTTCATAACTGATTCCTAACTTAGTCATTGCTTTCACAATGGCCAGGATAGACTGCACTGCATTGCTGTAAATGATTGGTCTGAACTCCATGCGCTCCTCATAGGTGAAACCGTCCTTATGGATGATTCTGGTGAAAAAATAAACAACAACAAAAGGCTTATGGGATACATTAAAAAAAAAGTAATGAAAAGTTAGATCAGGCACTTTTGTAGTCAGTGTGAGAAAGAACTGAATCCATCTGGCCCTTGGAAAAGCAGTTTTCAATAGTGGATCTGCCTATTCTGCTAGAACAGGAAAACAGCAGTTTCTGTCTTTGTGAGGTTAGTTGTCTGCAGCCAGTCTGAGTGAATAGATGCTGTTTTTTCTGCTTGGGGGTTAATCTAAAACATAGTACGAGTCTAGAATAAGAGCCAGGCCCATCCCTGGAGATACAGGGCAAGACACATTTCTTTACTTAGACCCTAAATATTTTACTTTTGGAAACTGCAATATTAGTCATGGGCTGTCACCATTTGTTCAGTCATTCTGATTTTTATCCAGAATCTTACCTTGATATAAAAATTATTGGCAAAAATGTTTCAGCACTGGGAGGCAATTATCAAGAAAACAAGAAAAAAAATTAATATATTTTTGTGCATCAGCTACAGTTTCTAGTAATAACAAGGTCTTATTCTTATTATCTCCAGGCTTTGGAGACATACATTTTACTCCATAGGGTAAAGAGCTTTAGTAATCAGCTTCAGTAATCTTTCTGACAGAGGAATTAGAATTTCATAATCCTCCTTGACTGGAGAATGGCATGTGGTTAAAGTTCTCCAAATCAGTGTGCAGAGTATATCATGGCTTAGAGACATCTTTTTTCCATGAGCTGTGAAAAAGGATGAAATCTTCACCCACTTTGGCCTGGTGTGCTCTCAATGAACAGACTTGGAACTGCTTTGGCTGCTGGAACCAAGGCTCTATTCTTCCTCACCTCAGCTGGTCAGAGATGAAGGCTATTAAATACAGAATTTCTGGGCTTTAGGGTTTGATGTTTTGCCCCATCTTGCCTGAGATACACTCTGGAGAGAGTTATCTAAGTATCCAAGTCAGCCCTGTCAGAAAATAATTCGCTCACATGCACACACACAAAACTCAGATGACAACTGATGTGTCTTAACATCTCTCTTATTTTTGGATGTCAGAAAACTCTAAAGTTGCATTTCTGTGCATGTAGGAATAGCATCTGTAGGAAAAACAATCTCTCTAAAATGTTTTCCCAATCTCTTCTTTATCAGGCAACTCTATGAACTCTCTTTTGAAGCCTTGCCTTTTTTTTAGGTTTTTTTTTTTTTTTGAATGCTGTTTTCATCATGAATTCAGATGAATTCTGCAAGATTCAAAGGAGTCCTATTGAACTTGGGAGAAAGAAAAAAGAGGAGCTCCTGGAGCAGAGACCCTCCCCATGTTATGGATGCAGTCTTCTGAGGCTTTTATTCACAAAAGCAGGGCTTCTCATCAGATAGGCGGCTTTGATTCAGTCTCAACAGGCGTGATGAGTTACCAAATATTTTGCTTCCTGCTTTTCATTCACTGAAGTATTTGTAGAAGCTTCAAACTGCTAAATAAGAGTACAGCATAGAGATATGCAACTTGGTTTTAGAAAAGCTAGATTGCACATTGGAAATCATGCAGTTAGAAGCACAGAGAGATGCTCTTTTTCTTTTTAGTAGCTCTCATAACCATCCTCATCTTTTTATGCTGCAGGGCTTTGCAGCATATCCGTATTTTGAGTATCAGAAGATATTTTTTAAAGTTTAGTGGGTGGATATAACTTTGATTAAGACTGAAAAAAGGTGATGTATTAATTAGAAAATTATGTAATTATTTATAAAATTACTATGATTTTGCTGAAAACTGTATTTTCAGCAAAATTATTTCTTTTGTAAACATCTAGGAGTGTTCTTTAGAAAACGTTATGCTTCATGGGAAAAAATCCCTAATTTTGGGGGTTTTAACTGAAAAAAAATCCCTTGAAAAGTCCTTGGTTGTGACAGAAAAAATGACATTTTATATGAAAAAATACAATTTTTATGAACAGTTTTCCTGTAAAATAATTAATATTTGTGATCAATTTGACGGGTCATAAATGCACAAGTCTTTATATATATAACTCTCAGCTTTGCATTTTATATATATATATATATATCAGCTTTCCTCCATGCTGTTAAAGCTTATCAGCTTTCTTAAAGTGCTCAGTTCAGAGGAACATCTTCAATCTCCTCCTGCTTGGGGAAGCTTTGAGCACAACACACCTCAATGGTTTGCTGAACAGGAAGGGTCTCCTGTATGGAACTCAAACCTGTAATAAATTTATCTGCTATTTAGCTAGAAAAAAAAGGTTAGCAAGTTATTTGGTGGATGGTTCTGAACCTGCTTTATTACAAAATGAGTTGCTTAAATAGTAGAAATTTGTTCTTATGACATAATATTTTTTGCTTAACTCTTTAAAATGCTTTAGTGAAGATGATAAATATGTATTGGTGAAGATAATAAATAGGTAGGGGAGCTTAAGTCCAGAATAGTATTGCTGATTTTATAAAGAGGTTGCTTGATTTTTGCACAGGAACAGATTGGTGCTTACAAAGTGGGATCAAGTCTTAACAGCTGCAATTCTGTGTAATTTTTTCTGTATTTGGACAGGTTTAAGAATCAGACCAGGACCTCTCTATGAAAATAAGACTAGACACATCAACAGTATTTTATCAGGTTGTGCAGTAAAAGAGGATTTGCCATCAGTGCAAGTAGGGTCCCTTGAACTTTGGTGGATTGTTAATTTAAACCAGATATATAATTAGCATTTTGGCTGCCCTTAAAAGAAAAACATGTATGAATTTAGTTGTGACCTGTTTTACTGTATATGAAAATATTGTCAAATGAAATTGTAAATCAGTACACATGTGTAGAAATATTCAACCTTGCTCTGAAGCCAAGGAAAGTGAAGTTCCTGACTTCAGTCTGTGAGGGACTTTGTGAACTTTGAACAAACAGCTATAAGTATTCTTGCAGTAGATTTATGATGCACTAACAACACCTCTGTAACCAGATAGTCAGTCCAAATTCAAGCAGGGATTTCTGCACATGAGCTTGTACAGCCTGTTTTTTTTTTCCAGATTGATTATTGTATGAAAACTTTTTTTGTGTTCATAATTTTCTTACTAAAAGCAGTTCTTACATCAGTCCCTACCCATGGTATCGTGAGCAGCAGCTGCTCACTGTGCAGGCTGGTGGCTAAATGTGTTCTCTCCTGGCCTGTGGGAGACCTTTTTAACCTCAGCAGGAGCTCTGGAGACCAATACTGATCTATAGAGGCCATTTTGGGGAGGAAAACCAATGAAACAAAAAAACCCAATAAAACCCCCAAAAAACCACCAAGACAAAAATACCCCACTAAAACAAAGAAAAATAACTTCACCCCCCAAAAAACCCCAGGAAGAAAGCGCTCTGTGTTCTATGGTACAATGCAAATATTTTGATATTTACTCTTGAAATACAGTGAAATCAAATGAAATTAATAGGAGAGATGATTCACAGCAAGTGTAATTAAACTGTGGAACTAGTTGCTGTAGAATGCTGTGAATGCTGTTAGTTTACATTGGTTCAACAGAAGATTCAGGGGTATGCATGAATCAACTGAGGGCTGCTATAGGGACAGAGAGGTCCAGGATGGTTTCCAAGCCACAGATCATCAGATACTGTAGGGTATCCAGCACAAGTGTGTTGGCTTGGCTGGTCTGATGATTTGCAAACATCCTTCACTGGCATCTGCTGGAGACAGGGCCTGCCAGGTGGTTCGGCCATCACTGCTTGTGTCTTACAGTCACATTTCCACTACAGTGACTCCCACCAAAGCCAAGAGCCAAGGAAGCAGATTCCCTGGTCTCCATGCATGGGCCCAGTGCATGATTTGGTCATTCAGATTTGACTACCAATCCACCTGTGTGTCTCAGACACTTGGTGATTCTCTTTATGGTGTGTTTGAATGGAAACCTGATTTGAATGATGTTTCTTTGCATTTTATTCAAATAAGCATAAATATTTAGCTAGACAGCTTATACCACAAATACCAAATTCAAAGCTGATATGCATATTCAGATACTTACTTCATTTGCTTTACAATAGTGCTCTTTCCTGACTCTCCAGCACCTGCAGAAGGGGAATGTGGAGAAGATATGATTGATAGATGAATAAGAAGCAAGCATTAAAAATAACTCTCTGGAACACAGAATTTTCTATCTATGAAGAGAGGTACAGATGTCTTAGTTTCCCATTGTACTAAGCATAAACCCTCCCTAATGTCCATTTGGATTAAAAAAAAACAAAGTCTGGGTTAAAGTATTAATACTGAAAAGCAAAGGGACACTTGAAAATAAGTGAATATTCAGTCAATTAAAGAAAATTACAGAATTTTTAGTTAGCAAATAAATAAAATATGGATAATATTTTGATTTAATCTCTGGCAGATGGGCAGGAAAACATGAACAAAGTACAGCTTCTTTTAGGGTCCCATTATTACCTGATTTGTAGCTGCTCTTTTAATTTGTATTATAACCTTTTGTAAGCCAAGTGAGCCAGGTCCATGCCCTTTAGCCAACTTCTGTAAGCAACTGGAAAACCAGAGTGTAAAGATTGATATGTGGTCTAGCTCATGATGCACAGGCAGCACATGAGCAAAAGTCTTGACACTGTTTTTTTGTTCCTCTACCATGTGGTTTTCTGCCATGGAGCACTGTGGCTGGAAGTGGGAAACCTGCAGAGCAGTGCACCAGTTCCACCTTGGGAATGATTCTGCAGGAAAACCCCACAGCTGCTGAGGAGGTGCAGGCATTTGCTTACACAGCCAGTTCAAGAACTGGGGCATAGGTTTGGCCAGATTATGCACTGCTAATTTGCCCTCTTATCTCATGGAAAGTGAGTAATCAATGCAAAGTGTGTCCATTGCAAATCAACACGCGTGACTGACTGTCATCTTTGGTCAGTCAGAGTGATAAGGGTTGGCAAGAGCTGCCAAAAAAAAAAAAAAGGATTTTGAAAACACCTGGAGAGAGGATTTAACTTTGTGAATCCATGGGATAGTTTTCATAGAATCAGAGAATATGCTTGTCCTCACAAGACCCCTCAAGAATCACACACGGTGCCTGAGAGCATTGTCCAAACACTTCTGGAACTCTGCAGGCTTGGTGCTGTGACCGCTGCCCTGGGGAGCCTGTTCCAGTGCCCAGCCACCCTCTGGGTGAAGACATCCAACCTAAGCTTCCCCTGACACACCTTCATGCTCTTTCTTTGAGTCCTGCCACTGATCTTGAAGTGATCAGTCTGTTTCCCCTCTGGAGGATGTTGAAGACTGCAGTGAGATCTCCCCTCAGTCTCCTCTTCTCCAGGCTGAACAGATCTCAACTGCTCCTCATAATGATTCCTCTCCTGACCTTTCACCATCCATCCTCATGGTCCTCCTTTGGATGATCTCTAATAACTCAATGACTTTTTATATTGTGCTGCCCAAAACTGCACACAGGGCTCAAGGTGACAAATATTCTTCATATTTTAAAGAAACTGAAATATTCACCACTAGAATTTGTGCTCTTTTCCTGGCTGCTGATGCTGTGCCTGAATCCCCCAGGACAGAGCTGTCCCTCCTGGCTGCCAGGGCACTGCTGGCTCATGTTCAATTTGCCACTGAGCAGGACCCCCAGGTTCCTTTCCCCATCACTGCTTTCCAGCCTCTCATTCCCCAGTCTGTCTGTACATCCAGAGCTGCCCCAGCCCAGGTGCAGAACCCAGCACTTTCCCTGGCTGAATTTCATGTGGTTGGTGATTGCCCATCTCTCTAATTTGTTGAGGTCTCTCTGCAGGGCCTCTCTACCCAGGAGGGAACTGACAGCTCATCCAAATTTAGTTTTGTTGAGAAACTTCCTCAGTATTCCTTCAAGTCTCGCACCAAGTAATTTAAAATGATGCTGAAGAGAAGCAGACTGAGGATGGAGCCCAGTGGGACCCCAGCAGCAACAGATCCCCATCCTGATGTCCCCATTCACTGTCACCTTAGTGCCTGACCTGTGAGACCATTGCTTATCCACTGTGTAACCCAGTCATCCAGCTGTGAGCTGGACGTTTTATCTCTTGTGAAAGTATCAAAAGCTCTGCTAAAGTACAAAAAGATTCATCACAGCTTTCCTCTTGGTAGATTACCTATTCCCTCATGGAATGATGTCAAATACTTCTGACTAAATCAAAATCCGAGGCCTAGGTTTTTTAACCAAGGACTTCTCAGTGAATAGAACCAACTGATTACTGACTTTTCAAACACATTCTCTAAAGGTAACAGTATTCAAATGACAGGGATTAATTTACTCAAATGAATCACAAGAGACAGCAAACCACACTCAGAGCATTTTCTGAAACTCATGATGTGAATGGTAGAAAGTGCAAGAGAAAAACAGGCCCATGCAGAATGGGCTGATGCTGCCATCTGCCACAGTTTGGAAAAAATGCAAATTTTTTGTAGATCATTTATTATCCTCTCAGTGACCTTCTGAAGAACTTGGTAAAGTCCTGTCTACAAGGTAGTTTTTGCTACACTTTTTGTAGGGAAGAGAGGAAGATGTACTGAGAATTTGCCCATTCATCTCATGGAAAGATGATAGGAAACACAATATAGAAATTAACTTCTCTTCCAGATCTGAAAGACGCTGTTAAAATAGAGTGAGAGATGGAATTTATATCTTTTGGATGCAATTTTCTATCTCTGCTCATCTTTAATTTATTATCCAATAATACTTTTATCCAAACAACATGTGACTTTCAGACTTTGGCTTCACCATGGAGTATCATCTTAGTTGTAGCAGCATTTTCACCCCAGGAAGTGGGTCAGGAATGATTTTATTTGCACTTGCTTTTTTTAATTCCTTCCCTTCACCATGTAGCCTCCTTCTTTGGACAGTCCCTGGTATGAAAAATCAAGGTTAGGGCTGCATTTCCACCTGCTGCAGTGAATTTCTACTTGCAGAAATAGTGGCAAAAGTGCATCACAAAAGATCTAGAACAATTACACAGGGAGCTGAAGGCATCTTCTTCAAGCCTAGCTTTTCTTAATAATAGATAAGAACTTAGGACAAACAGTCTTGTCCTGAAGCTCAGAAAGAACTTAATTAGGGTTTTGAGAAGCTCTGTCAGCTCTGAAGATCTGTAGCTCCACCTGACAGGTATCACTGTATTTTAGTCATCACCATATTTTATATTTTGCATATTTAAGATCTAGCTGAAATTTATTCCTCATTTATGTCTCTATTCCTTTGGCATGGATGACTGCACAGAGAATACTGGCACAAAAGTCTCAGCCAATGCCTGAAAGTCTGGCTGTCACTGCTGGGGTCCCGCTGGGCTCCATCCTCAGCCTGACTCTCTTCAGCATCATCTTCAATGACTTGGGGTGCAGGACTTGAAGGAATACTAAGAAGTTTCTTAACTTCCTGGGAGCTGAAAGATGTCCCCACTACTGGTGACATCAACACTTCTTCCCTCCACCATGCCCCAAGGCATGCCACATTCACCTTCTGTGAGGTGCTGAACTCTGGCTGGCTGCAACCTGCATCTCCTCTTGTTCTGGGTACTCCAGAACTGCATCCCACCATGTCCCAAGTCTTCCATGGTTCTGGGCATCCTGGGACTGAGGAGCAGCCTTAGGAAGAGCAGTCATGCAGCAAGGCTGCAAAGGAGCTGCCCCCCAGCAGCCTGGCATATATCCCCTCCTGCTCTGGGAGTGCTCAGCCTGCTCCCTGCGGGACACTACAGCATGCAGGCAGAGCAGAAATAGAGAAAAAAAACAGAGGTGTCTTGAAACCCAGTGAGAATCTCACAAATTCAAGGGGAAACAGAACCCAGGCCCTCAGCTATGATTTGACATTTTTGTTTTTCTGTGCAGAATTTGTTTGAATAGCTGTGGAGAGTACAAGCTTTCAAGATTAGCATCTGCTGACACATTGAGGAAGGTTCTTCCATATTAAGGTGCTTTTGTGTCTCAGATAAAGAATTATTATCTCTTTAAAGTTGTTATTCCTGTGGAAGGAAAGGTTTAGTTTAGAAAATTTTCCAGAATTAA
>NW_005054595.1:248413-260659 GCF_000277835.1 Geospiza fortis | reverse complement strand
CATAAAACTCACCGACAATGACCTAAATCAGCAAAAAGCAGGCGAAGAAAATATTCAAATAAAAAAGAGAAAATATTCAAATAAAAAAGGAAAACATTCAAATAAAATCAGAGAATGTTTCACACCCCTGTCTGATCTTTGCCTATGCCATTCAGAAGTCTTGAGATTATGAACTAGTATGGAAATCATATCTTCCTGGTCCTTTTATGAGACTCACCAAATTTAGTCTATGAGAGAGAGAAAGTCGAGAAAGAAAAAAATCTAAGATCTAACCCTCTTGAGAGAATAAAGTCCTTAAATACTGCCCCACTCTCCAAAAAAGAAAATCAGTATATTCCCATCAGTGAGATTGTTGGGCTGTCTTTGTGTCCAAACCCTATGTTTTCAGGCTAGGTGTTACAGGAAGTTAAGGTTCAGTACTACAGTAACTGTGTCATTTAACTGATGTTAAGTATCTGTACTATAAATTTCTACATTCAGACTATTTACCAGAGACCTCTTATAGTCAGTGGAGAGAAATATTTGTTACAAAACCTAAACTAAACAGCTTCAAATTCTGTTCCCCTGAAGCAGCTGTTTAAGTTAAATTGTGTGAGTTGTGCCCCAAAATGTGAGCTGAGGATGACCAGTTCTGTTGAGGGTGGCTTTTGTCCTGACACTGAAAACTACAGACAATGAGACATGGAGTAATACTTTGAAAATAAATAAGTTAAAATTTTAATGATTGTTTAAACTGGAGCTAAATTCTTATTTCTGTGGAACATCACTGTGAGCATCTGATATTTTGGCAATGTTTGGAATGTGCACTGCACTTTGCACACCTATAAATTGAATGCTGACATCCTACAAAGAAAATGCAAACTACAGGTGATGTGGCAGCCAGATACAGGCTTGATACACAGGATATAAAACTTTCACCTTGGAGTTTGTTCCAGACTCATAAAACAACCTGATCTTTTTGAAGTATAAATACATAGAGAGCAGATAGAAATGTTGGGGGAAGGGATGGCTTTGGCAGCGTGGGAGCACCTAGCCCGGAGGATTTAACGCTCTTGGCTCCTGGCCAGCTTGTGAGGAACGTCAGAACCTGACATAATTTCCTCCCTCCCCAGTTTATAGGCACATGCCATAAAAACTGTAAATCACCTCAACCCAGTTGGTGTGTTTGTCTGGGTCATAGAACTTGACATAAACAAACATGGTGCCTTTTTTTTCTGAATAGAAGTTCTATTTTTTGTAAAGGGATCTGCTGGAGGCTGTAGAGACACCACACTAGATTTTAAATAATACTCTCAGAAAAAAAGTCCAGATACACTGGGATTTTTTTACATTTTAGGTGTAAGGAAAAAGTGATTACACTGAAAACTTATGATATACCTCTTATTTTTTTCTGAATATTTTCTACCAACCTGCCTATTGCAAAACGAAACTATGACATCTGGTCTGAAGTATAAAGGCAACATTAAGTCTGATTGAACAGAAAGCTAGGACTAGGTAGGACTAGGCTGGCTTGAATAGAGATGCCCTTGATTTATGAACTCTAAAATTTCTATAATTTCTGATATCACTTCAGAGATGTGGAAAGACAACAGGCACAAATCTGAACATGGTAGATTTAATTCTTTCCTATCTGGCCATTTTCACAGCCCCTGTGGAAGGATGTGGAGCCCATTCTGCACATTTCTTCAACATCTCTGGCTCCACATGTTCAAGAGCCTCTCTCTCTCTGGTGCTGCAATAGGCTCCAGATACACAGTTTATTCACTTCTCATTTTTTTAAGAAGAAGAAAATGTAAGTTATTGAACACTTTAATTTTTTTTCCTGTCTCTTCAGTATATTTTTAATGAAGACTATCTCATCTGTTGTTCAGGAGAACAAAAGCCTTACAAAACATTACCCACTGAAAATTTTGATTTTTTATCATGTGTGATGTGAGTAAAGGAAGATATTGTAAAAATCTATAAAGAAGTACTTCAGATCCAAATGATCATCTTGTCTCATGAAAAGAGTGCTTGTGTAGCTAATGAAACTGAACTATGTTCCGGTTGGAAATGAACGTAATAGAAGTTTATTTCATGTAGCTTGCATTGAATTTCAAAGTATTTTACTAAAAGTATCTCAAGGCTGCTCTTAATAGTGTCAGAAGAAGACTGATTATATACATTAGGAAGCATTTAAAACTTAAGTCCTTAATACTAAATACATACATATGTTCAGTGTGTGTGTGTGTGGGGGGGTAATTTACTTGGTATCCTGCTGTAAAGAAGCCTTCAGTAATACTGTAAAGGCATAAAAGCTTGAAGATAAAACTGCTTAACTTATAAATTCCTCTTTATCTGGAAAATTCCTCTTTATCCTATACATTCCTCTTAAAGGATTTCTTACCTTTTCCTCATGCATAAGGTTGGATAAGGTCAAAGACAGGATGCAGAATTAGATGGATCCTGGTTCTAACTCAGCGTCCCAATTTATTTTTGTAACAATACATTTAAATTACTATAAATTTATGGAATTTTAAATGAAAATATTGTTCTGGGATTTTTTGACTGACTTAAACTTTCCTCATTAGGAGTAATATTTTATATTAGTGTGCCACAGAAACTCTTAATATTCTTAACTAAGCTGAAAAGCTTTGCAAGCCACAATCCAAATACTGATTTTACATCTAGAGTATCAGACTTCTGCTTTCCAATTATTATTTGAGAAACCTGCATGTTCTTCTCTTATTTATTTTTGAATAATTGCTCTTTGATTTTAAGAGGTATAAATAGACCTTTTTGTAAGATATAAAATAGAGTTGATTTACTTAATCTAATCTAGTTTTGTCCGAATAAATGTCAGTTTAAAATCATTTGCAAGAACTACAATTACAAGAAAGCCAAAAAGAGAAACACTCCAATGATCAAAGACTTTTTTCCATTCATTGGGAGAAACCACTGCTAACTTTTATAGGAAGCTGTTAGAAGAAAAGTATTAAGACAGCAGTGGTGTTAATGTGCTCTCAGATATTTCTTGTAAGCTACACAGCACCATGGGAAAAAAACCCCAAGAATAAAGCTGTATCAAGAAAAAGAATGTCTTTGCCATTACAGCCTCTGTCGGCTAATAAATTGATCATAGTGGGGATTAAAAGTAGTAGTTTGTGAGACTATTTATCTGTATTCATCTGAGTACTCCTCATTCCACTCTACATTATACATCAAAAAAAGCCATTCTAAATCACTTTCTGCTTCTTTAAAAAATGGAATGAAACACTTTGGAAGATAAACAATATCAATATCTTGTGATACATGTGGATTTTTATGTAACTGCTTATCTAACTTAATCCTCCTGCAAATGAATGCATATAGATCCATGAAAAAAGAGATAAGTGTGCTATGTTCTCTGTAAGTTTGTATCATAACATTTATTCTAGCAGCAAGTTCTCATTTCTCAAACATGTTCAAAGTCAAGGATTTATAGCATTTAAAATGGAATACATGCAGTGACACGCACATTTCCAGCCTATTCCTTGTGACTTCATGAGTGGCCACAACCAGAAAATATTTTAAATGTATATTACAGAATTGTCTTCTTCAAATAAAATAGTGAGAGGTGAGAAATTCACAGTACTAAAATGTAATTCCAGAGAAAAACAGCCCCTCAATGGAAAAGTATTATGAGCAATTTTTATTCTATTTACCCAACAGTAGGAGTTTGACTGTCCTGGCTTCCCTTGCTGCATCTTCCTGGAGTTTCTTTTCCAGTTCTCTGGATCTCCTGGCTGAGTCCTTGCTCTCTGAACTGGCTCCACTGCCCATCTTGAGATGTTAAAAATTCACTTTATGCAGCTGATTTACTTCTGATCAGACCAGTTGCTTTGATTCAGAAGGACAACCATCAGGGCTCAAAGAAAATTTTGAAATCCCATTGGACCTCTCTGGTCAGCCTTCAAATCAAATGCTCCTTTTTCACCTTCCACATGACCTGGAGATGCTGTAGTCAAGAATTTGCATAGGAACACAAAAAGGAAGTGTCATGATGTCATAGAATTAAAGTTATCCATTCAAAATCAAACCAAGGTATGCATAGATCTGCCTTCTTGTTCAGGGAGGTTTTGTTTCACATACTACAAAAAACGTGCAAAATATCTTGAAACAGGATTGGAAGTAACTATAGAGTAAAAATTTCAGCTTGTGAAGCAGTATGCGTGCCCTGAAGCAAAACAAACAGCATTTACTTTTTTTGGTTTTCATCTTTCTCAGCAGTCATAGCTCTAAATATATGTATCTCATATTTTCAAATGCAAGAAATTGAATTTGCATAGTAAAGACATTTTTGATTTATTATTTTGATTTATTATTTTTGATTTATTAACTAGCATGTGGAATGTTTGCTGCATTTTCACATTATGGCAAGTGCATTTGTTTTCTTGGAGTGGTAAAGGACACCTTACAGTAATTTGTAATATCTTTGTAATGATTTTGTGCAGACATTCCTTGAGTAATGTCAGTCTTTGGCATTGTTAATGCTAATAAAATATGCTAATAATTGCTAATAAAAATTATGTTATTAGCAGTTATGAGTTTTGGCTGAAAGCACTACACCTTTTCTTATAAAGAAAGGACATTAGTCAGATTCTCCTCACACATATAATACTTTCATCTTAGTTTCTTCATAGTGCAGTAGTATTATAGACATGTTTTATATGATATGATGGAACTATTACTTGGCATGTGGGGTCAGCAGTATATTAAAAAAATATATCTGGTCTAATAGTGTGGCAATGAAAATGTGTAGAATTACTGTCAGAACTAAAAGATAAAAAATACTTTTTTTTTGCCCTTTCTTTTTAGACTAAGGATTTAAATTAAATAAATCTCACCAGTGTGAAAGACTATAATTCATTCTAGACTTATTCGCTTTATAAAGTATTTTGGTTATATAAAAAGCATAAACGTGAAATGACATTACAATTCTCCAATTATTCACTAATACCAGTTAATAATGTTCTAACTTCACAGTATGTAAATATATAAGGTTCAGCATGAAAATAATGTTTAAGAGCAAAATGAGCCTGCAGGTTGTTCTGATTTATGTTAGAAGTGTTTTTAGGTCAGAAGATAGATGAGGAAGAGAGCCAGAGGCAAACCCATCCCTTCCTAGAGAAAAGAAACTTCCCCGCAGCAGAGGTGTGTGGACCCCAGGGGCAACAGGAGGGCAGCTGCTGCTGGGTGGGGAAGATGAGAGTGAGCAGAATAAATATCACCAGTGCACTCTGAATTCTGAGCTATTAGTGCTGGAGAGAGCTGTCTTCTGAAAAAAGACAAGTGCTGTGCTGTGCTCATCCCGCTCAGCACTGACTGACTTCTCAGGCTTAATGTTCAGACCAAAAGCTGCAGTAAAGACATAAAGTTGGGGTTTGTCAGTATATTATTATTCTTGTATATTTTGTCAGCATATTCTTCTTCTTTCATATTTTTTCTCAGTATATTCTCCTCCTTCAGCAGCACACAAAGCCATGCAGTTTTGAGTCTCCTTGCACTGAGTTGCCTGAAATGGACAATCCGCGCTTGTTGATGGCTGAATTTTTGCATATATGCAATGCAAGAAAATTCTCTGTTTTGTTAAGCTTATATTACTGCTTTGTTTATTGGTTAAAACAGGCCACCATTAGGTCTTTACACAGTCATAGTAGCGACTGATTTGTTTAAAAAATGAAAATAAGTAACTTAGGAAGTGGGATATCAGTGCCAGGTGTCTGTTTATCAGATCTGTAGGCAAGTACAGTGTTCCTGTGGATTTCAGGGGGGTTGAAAAGTAAACGTTGCTGAAAACTAACAGAACTAAACATTAACTGATATCACAAATCATGGAGAGGAAAATCATCTCCAAATTACAGGCCCAATTCACTACTGAGTTTTTCTACACATTTACTAGTATAACTCTATTAATTTTCCATTTTCTTTTTGTGGTATCAAACTGGAAGAGGATAAGGGTAAATCTTTCAGTTTGCTGGATGGGTGTAAATGAATCCTCATTTTTTTTCCTAGATGGAAAAGAATGGAAAATCAATGTGCAACCCATAAAAGAAGTTTCCTAACATTCTCTGGTATTATGACTCTGTACAGGAATTGACTTTAAAAAAGTAGGTGTCTAAATCAAGCAGGCTGTAAAGAGAATATGCATAAATAAAGATAAAAAACAACTATTTCATAAACATGCAGTGTCTATATTATCCATTTTATTTACCCAGGTCTACCTTCAAACTCTTAATAGTTTACTGGTAAAAGACCCCTCAACAATCTGTTTCTATTTCTTTAGTGAGTAAACAGGATTCTGTTTTGCTTTAGACATCCTCCTCCTCTTCCTCCTCATCATTAACAATGTTTTGATTGAGGAAATTTCTGCTGATGATTAAACCAGAACTAATAGACAGAGTTCAGTTGATTCTAAAATGCTTTTTGATTTATTTTCTTGACCTCTTCTAGGTGCAATAATAAAATTATGGTTTCACCTTTGTTTCTCTTCTATTGTTTCAACAACCTTTGTTTGAATGGAAGGTTTTGAAGGTAAGTCTGGAAATTCTGCTTTGAAATGGAGTTATGCTTTGTAAAGAATATTAGTTTTGGAGCTGGAGTTGTTTCTGGTGATTCACTCTAGGTGGTGCTGATAATATAGAGTGTTCACTGAAGCATTCTGCAGCTGTACAAGCTCTCAGACTGTCTGAGAGGCTGCTTCAAGTGATCTCTTCAGAATTCATGGATGGGCCATTTTGGATTCCAGTTGCAAATTTTTATTTTATATTAAAGTTGTTATAGTGTGGGATTTTTTTGGCAAATAATATAGATTGTCCTGGTAATAGGGTTCTCAAGTTCTTAGGTTTTCATTTTAATTTTCAGTTTCTTCTGAAAGTACTAAACACATCCCAGTCAAAGAAAGAGGAATAGCTTAGGAAATCCATATCTTTTAACTTTTATCTATTTTCTCTCTAGATCTTCGTATTTACAATTTGTTCAGACTGAATTTAGTAATCTTTTCCACTTTTTCACTAAAATGAATGTTTTGCCTTTTCCCTGACAAATTTAGCAGAATGAGATGGATAAAAAAGGAGGAAGTTTTAGAAATAATAGATTTCTCTAAATTTAGAAACTTTTTCTACAAATCCTTTCGTATACTTCTAAATATAGGAAGCTTGAAAAAATCTTCAGTACAATGCCTTTTACAATCAGAGGAAACCATTCATCTCTTTTGTCTGGCTAATGAATTCCTTGCAATGTGCCTCTGAGATATCCACTGGCAACATTTCAGTGAGAAAAACACCCACTGAAATATTGACAAACCCATCCAGACTTTGCTCATTACTGATGTGCAGAGATTCCTGCTCAATGACACATATTTTAGCTTTTGAGACCTGTTGAGAGCTTGATCCCTGGCACTGAGCAGAGTCACAGGGTCAAAGTGTGTGTGGAGCTGAGGCAGTGTCCCCACACAGGGCTGTGCTGCTGCGCCACCTGTCCAGGCTGGATTGTCACCCCACACAGGGCTGTGCTGCTTGTCACCTGTCCAGGCTGGATTGTCACCCCACACAGGGCTGTGCTGCTGTGCCACCTGTCCAGGCTGGATTGTCACCCCACACAGGGCTGTGCTGCTGTGTCACCTGTCCAGGCGGGATTGTCACCTGTGCAGGGCACTGGCACTGCCTGACTGCTGCAGGACAAGGGCCAGGTGGTGGGTGTTGCTCCTCCTGGGAGCTTTGCACAAGAATGTAAGGTGCACCCTGAAGAAGCTTCGTAATTCAGCAGTGAAAAGCCCTGGGAAATGTTAAGTTTGAACTTGTTTCTACTTTGTGCTGAGGGTTGGACCAGAGACTGCAGGAGGTCCCTCCCAACAAAAACAGTTCGATTGTTTTGTTAGAGAAATTTCAACTAGTTTTACCTTAGCTTTAATTTATAAAGCTTATCTATAAGCCACTAAGGACTTAGTTTTGTTTCTTTTTTTTACCCTCAATAGTAACAAAAATATAAATCTTGAATTCTTTTCATTTGCTCCGTCTCTTCTGAAGCTTTCTGTTTCCTTTTTCTAAACAGAATATAAATGTGATAATCTAAGTGAAATCTAAGATTTTTGTGTCATTTCAGCCCCTCACCCTCTAATTTGTCATCTTCTCTCTAGGAAACATTACTAAATATCAGAAGAAAAAAGGAAGTCTTGGCCCTTAGCTCTGTATTAGTACAGTGATGATACTGTAATATTTGCAAAGCTGTTTCGCTCTTAACCAAATATCAAAAGAAAAGGAAATCTTGGCCCTTAGCTCTATATTAGTACAGTGATGATACTGCAATATTTGCAAAGCCATCTTAGCTCTATATTAGTACAGTGATGATACTGTAATATTTGCAAAGCCATTTAGTTCTCTAAGAAAGGTAAAAGGAATGATGAGATCATTCATTTTTACAGCTTACAGAGGTGAAAAAAGGAAGGATAGAAACAATATTACAGATCAAAGAAAATACTTTAAAAACAATAAAGGGTTCCTGCATTTTCAATCCTGTCAAACATTTTTTTCCTCAAGTATTGACATAAACAGCAATACTTTTCCATTTTTGTGAAAATCTTAGTCCCTCTACGGCAGAGGAGAGCTGTTTTGGCTTCAGTACACTCATTATCCTTCCTTCTGTAATTGCAGCTCGTGCTTATTCAATGTAATGCCACATTTTGTGAGAAAAGACTATTGAGCACTAGGGGGGACTCAACTGGCTGAGTATTGGTCAGGTAAGACCCACTGGGTTCTGACAAGTTTGCCAGTACTTCAGCTGAAACCTTGTCTGTGGTATCAGGAAACCTATGCCAATTTTTGACAGTAGATGTGTGGCTGAGCTGCTGTGTTCACATTAAGAACTGGTCATTCCAACAGTCTGAAACTTGATATATAGATTTGGCTGACCAGTGCAAAAAAAAAAACAACCAAAAAAAAAAAAAGAAAAAAGAAAAAAGAAAAAAAAAAAGCAACATCCAGTGCAAAGCTATAAAAGCCCAAACCCTTCAGTCCCTTCAGTGTCTCTTGAACCAAGACTCCTATTCCAGTCTGTGCTTAGAGGATGCCTGGGATGTGTTAGACAGAGCTGCACTAAGCTTGGCAATGTCTCCTGACTTCTCACATAAGAACAGCAAATATTTCAGGCTCTGATCTCTCTACAAAGATTAACAAATGATTCCTCTGCTATGGTAAGTTTAATTTTTCTTGTGGCTTCTTGCTGATTCACTCTAGAAAATGCAAAAGAACAGTCTGAGTTAGTGCATTATAAAATGGTTTGAGGTCTTTGAACTTGTATTTCCCACTGGATTGTCTAAGACTGCTGACTCCTGTAAGAGGTACACCTGGTATTTTTTGCATGGGTAGAAAAAAGAAAAAAAGTAAAAGGGAATCTTAATGGGAAAATGGGGATGCCTGCTATCTCTGAAGAAAAGATTAAGTTTCTAGTACAGGGTGAACAGTCAACACAGTACATTTAAAAAAAAAAGAGCTTAAAACAATGGGGAAGTATTTTGTCAACATCTCGCTCTGAACAATTCCAATTCCCACTAGAGCTATATATTGACTCATCAAGTCCCATTGTTCCATGATAGCCAGAAATTAATGAAGAGTAAAAGCAGACACAATTCTGATTTGACTTGTAGAACCCTCTAAATAACAAATATTTTAACCTTTTCTCTTAGTGTCAAACAAACATGCAATACACATTATGGGAAAAATAAAGACATCTTTTCCCAGCAGATTAACATCTCTTCTCTTTTATTTGGCAGGCTTTTTCCAGCTAAGAAAACTTGTGATTTTGGTGCCCTCATCAGAATGCATGCAGCTCTGCCCTGACACAGCTGGGTAGTGGCTAGATAAAACCTGATTTGTGGATGCTGACAAGGATGCAAGTGTGTAGTTTCAGAGCTTGGAGTGACTTCCAGGATGTCAGCTGAATTGAACTATTCTTCATGGAGGTTGTCCACAAAGACATAAGAGTTCCATACGGTTCCATAAGAGCTCTTGCCATATTGCAACAATACTTGTAGAAATTAATGTAGAAGAGCTTGTTCTGCTGCTGAACTAATGTACTTCGTCTGAAGAGGTCTGCTTGGTTTTTTTTTTTGCATGGATTCTTATATTACATACTTATGGAAGCTGGCTGACATCTGATGCAGTATATTTGTTCTTTCATTCACACTCCAGGACATAATAACTAAATAAAATCCTTATTTTGATATGGTTTTAGAGACGATTTTTTAAACAATTTTTACATTGTTACATTTTTTTAAAATTAATTTCATTGCAACACTATGTTAAACTCAAATATTTAAAAGCATGGAGCATGACACCTAAATGAGGTAAAGCAAAAGAGAGATTTCCTAGGAACCCATAATGTTGAAATAATGCTGGAAAAACTCTTCTATCTTGCTCAGGGTAACTTCTGAAAGTAAAGGTATTTTTTCAGAGAAGCAAAGTTATCTCTTATTATCTTTGTGGTTTGTAACCATGTCAGCCTCTGATTTAATCCTATAGATTGATTTTCTCCATAGTCAGAGCTCCCTAACTTTTAAAGGTCTTTAGTTAAAGACCTAAAATGCTTTCTGTCTTGATGGTATCCTGCAGCACATGACAAACTTCATCCCAAACCATGCAGCCTATGGAGGTAATACTGGGAATTTTAACTCTTTAGGAATTTTAAGGATTAATGATTTTATATTCTTCCATTCTAATTATGAAGCAGTGTTCTAATTAATACAACTCTAGCTGACAATTTCCCTAGAAAAAAAATGCATTGTCCTGGGAAGAATTCCAGAGAAAAGGGAAATTATCTCATTCTTTTCAGCTCCCACTCCCCTTACAGAAATTTTAAACAGCTGAGCTCTTTAAAAGCCTTCCTGAGCAAGGCTGACCTCCACCCCAAAATGTTCCATTCTTAGATAGGGAAGGAAAAACAAAAACAAAATGTTTTTATTACTCTCCTGAATGGATTGAGCACAGATCAGGCTCCCTGGGTATTTGGGAAGGCAGATCCTAAGCAAGAATGTTAAGAACTCCACCCACATTCAATAAGTTGGTGGGGAAAATGTGAAACTCTGAAACCTCAGCTCTTGTAAGAATTGAGGTCAGGCCTAGGGGACAAAGGAAAGCGAAGAGCCTACAAGACTAGATAGACATTTCATAAATGCCAGCAGTGTCTAAGTGTTGTTCCTTAAGAAATTACTGACAGGAGTGGGTCTATGCCTTCAACAAAGGGTAAAAATAAATGTAATTGGGTGATTATAAAATGACATGGTGAGATGGGGAACACTACCATACCTTCAGACAGCATATTAGTCTGTGCCTTCAGGGATGAAGATTTTTGCTTCTCAAAACCAGACAACCTTCTCCAGAATTAAATATCCCTCCTGTTTTATTCTCCAAGTTACAAATTTAAGTGGACTTACTTTCCAGTCTTTTGAGATCTTTTCTTCTTGGCAGCTACAGAGGTTTTGTCAAAATGTCTCTTTAATTTTTCTTCCCCTTCTTCAGCGTCTTTCATGTCTCAAAGTTAGCTTAATCTGAGTCTTCCTTTAACTGAAGTGTGGAGCAGAATCTGCCAGTTCTTTGTACAATGTCTGTTTTCATATTTGCTTGTTTGAGTAATTTTCTAATTAGAGATTCTCCAAGGTAAGGCTGCAGGTGTTTAGACACTCTGTAGGATAACCTGAGTTACTCTGTGTTGTAGTGTTCAATGTCTGAAACATTTTGCTTGTTCTGGCAATGGATGTTTTGTTTTTGTATTTATTACTAAATCTGTTGTGGTAACACTTTCATGGGATGCAGGGTGACATTTCTCAGAAGCCACTGCAGTGCCTGTCTCTTACTTTAACATGCTGTGCAGCTGGCAAGCTGTGTTACTGATATCCCACACAACTCTGTCAGGCTGCTTGTCTGCGTGCCCTCTGCTGCTCCAGAGTCACCCTGATGAAAAGTCACCTCTGGGTTGAGTGGCTGGTCAGATGCAAGGCACTGCCCTGTGTGATTCCAGCTCACATACCTGACACAGTCCTGCTGGCTTAGCAGGACTCGTGCTTCAGGGTGCTGCTCTGCTTGGGTCTTATATTTCATTTGTACCTGCTCAGTTTTTAAATCTCTCTGAAGCACAGATGCCGCAGGGCTGAACTCCTGTGTTTGTGGTCAAACTTCTCATATGTATTAATTCAATCCCATACTCTGTTCACATTCCCAATTTGCAGTTAAGCCA
>NW_005054595.1:229664-248403 GCF_000277835.1 Geospiza fortis | reverse complement strand
TTCAGCAGTGCCTTCTGCTTTTTCCACATGACCTGCTCTCATGGATTATCTGGAGGCATGTGACAGAAAGAAACATGTCTTCTTACTCAGTATTTCTCCCCTGCCCTCGGTTATAAGTTGAATTTATAGGCATCAGCTATATTAGTAAATGCAAGAGTGCCTGGCAATTTTCCTGGAACTGGGTTCTCTGTGCTTGTATGTCTTAGGACAGCCCCAATAAAGAATTTGACATTCCCTAAACGGTTCATACACTTGGCCAGACAAAATTGGCACAGCTAAAGGCAGATTGCTTGCCTTGCAGATTGGTTTGAAGAGTGGCAGTTTATTAATAGACTTGAGCTGGACTGTGATAATTGTTCTCAGTTCCTATAGGTGTGAGTCACACGTTCTGGAGCTGACATGGAGCTTCTGTGATATGTTCTTGTGTGTCAGGCTGCAGCATCCTCTTTATTTTACAGTACCATCTATCCCAATCCGTGTGCTTGGAAGGCAATACTCGTGTGAGTCAGGAACACAAATCCTATTCAGAAAAGTGCTCCTTCAGTGTTCTGTGGGCATCTGGCAGCTCCCTTCCACTTCTGCTGAAACTCTAAGTACTACCAAGAAAAAAGCAGAGCAGCCTATTTTCCTATTTTTCCCACCAGTTTATTATTCTTCTCTGTCATGTAGAGAATCCTCGAGGCTAACAGCTGGAAAATCCTGAGTTCAGAAGAAAACAGGCAATGATGTGCTGCCTGCTAATCTGCTGAAACTGTTGGCCTGCCTGCAGTCTGTATCCAGAACCAGCACTTTTTGCTCAACGCTCTGTTCAGCATCCTCCCTCTATCATTATCTTGGGAAATAAGTTCCTACACAGTGAGGGTAAATTGTGAAATTGTCTTGCCAAAGAAGGGCAAGGGAGCTGGGGAAGGGTCTGGGCCACAAGTCTACTGAGAAGCAGCTGATGGAGCTGGGGTGATTGTTTTAGAGAAAAGGAGGCTCAGGGGGGATATGATCACTCTCTCCAACTGCCTGAAAGGAAGTTGTAAACAGGGGTTCAGTCTCTTCTCCCAGGTGAAAAGTGTCAGAACAAGAGAAAATGGCCCCAAGCTGCACTGTGGGAGGTTTATATGTGTGTCATATAAACTGTGAATCACCTCAACTCAGAAAAGGTGCATATAAATTTGAATTCTAGATATGTTTGCTCATTCACTTCAATAATGGAAAATGTGTTATAAATGTTTCTAAATACATTATCTTGAACAAAAATATTGCACACACAGTATCCTGTCAAACAAATCTCAGAATTCTCTAGCACATGTGTACTTGTTAACAAACAAACAATAATTAATTAAAAACCAATTATCATTTTAGTTCTTGGTGAACACTAAATAGAATTCAAACCCCTTACATGGCAAATACACACATTAATTGTGTATTGACATACATTTTTCAATAACAGAATGGAAGTGTTTTCTCTCTCTCTCTCTCCCCCCTCTTTCTTTCTTTAATTCATCCTTCCTTTCTCGCTTGCCTTTCACCCTACCCCTTTATCCAAAACATACTGTTCTGTGCTTATGCAGTAGTCCAGGGACTAACATACCAATTTCCATGTCAAGTGTGTAACTTACTGATAAAACTGAGAGGTTTTGCAGGTTTTGTGTATATGTAATAATTTATTGTTCATTTTTATATTATGTATATTCTTAGTTTACATTTAATTTAAATTATGAATGGTTAATAAAACTTTTTTTCTGTCACTGCTGTTACAATCTTGAAATGTATATTTTGGCATGAGTTGCAACTGTCTGCAGATGCCTACAGTGTACAAGCCTACAGGTGGACAAGTCACCTTCAGTCATTTTTATAGGCAATAAAAAATAATAGACACTTCCACAGTTCAGTTTCCTCTCATTTGAAGGGTGCAGTGCAGAGGTCTCATCTTTTGCTGCCAAGAGCCTTCAGCAAGAATACTAAAGTCTTTTTTCTCACTTACATTGTCACAAAAGTTCTTCTGAGCATGTTTCTCACCAGAAGAAAATCTGTTGCCTCAGAATCCTCCTGGTTTTTTTCCCTGTTTCAAATTCAGCAGCTCTCCAGGGAGAACTCCAACAGTGTCCTTCCCCCATGCAAGGAGCTGGTGCAGAAGCTGTGGATGAACTGTTTTCCTCAAAGTTGTGGGGCTGCCTGCAGTGGTTGGTGGCAGCCACACCAGAGACATCCTGATAAACCCCAAGACCTGCTGGGCAAAAGGTCCATGTGAAATTCAGGAGTACTCAAAAAAAAAAGTTTGCAAAAATTGAGGAAAAGTTGTACAATGGCCAAAGCCAGTGATAATTTCCAACATGTTGTAATGTAATAGAAACGTGTTGGAAACATGTAATAGAAATGGAAAGATGTATTAATTTTATTGATAAAATCAGTTATTTTGTTAAAATAGTCCAGTGGTTGATCTATGAACACAAACTGAAATGGTGATCAAGGGCAATGGGAGACAGGGAATGTCCCTGTGTTGACAGCCACATTCATCCATTCATCTTTGGGTTTACAAGAGATTTTTCTTGTGTAGGGTGGTTGGGTTTTTTCCCCTATTCTTCATGCAAGATAACACATTTAATTTCCCGTTACCAGGTTAATTGTGTAGTTTAACAATTCATCTAGATGTCACTTTTACAAGGACAGTTTTATGTCAGATGCTATATCTAATTTGTAACCAGGAATGGAATCCATCTCTGGGATAAATTCTACCTGCTTCTTTACCTTGCAGTCAAAATAATAAACATTTGTTCAGAACTCACATATTTAAAAAGAAAGCAGAACAAGAAAAAAGAAGCAGAACAAACCCAAACCCAAAAAGCCAGATCAACAGAAATAAAGCAGAGCAGTTTTCTTTAGCAGAGAAAGAAATATAAATGAACTGCACAAGCAAAAAAAAAAAAAAAAAAAAATTGGTTACTGCGTATCTGACTACACTGAATTATGATCCACTATAGAAAAACCTCTATTTTACTACAGGCTGAATTCTGAATTGCTTTGACTCTGTGTGGGTGTACATGGAAATCATATGGGAGAAAAAGGAGACAAGGCTTTAGGAGGAGGAAAACCCTGAAAGCCTCATTTCTTCATATATACTAAGGGCAAGAAGAAAGTGGATGTACAGGCATCTTCTGAATATGATGACTGTCTTAGAGTCACAGATCTGTCATAACAGGCATACCTGAAAGGAATTATAGCTGATAATATCCAAGTCAACAACAACAAGGAGAATTCTTCCCAGAAGTAACATTACATGGCTGAAATACAAGTGGAATTACATAATACAAGGGAAGGTGCTCAGTTTCATCATATTCTTAGAGAAGCCTCTTAGACTCAAGCGCAGAAGCTCATAAGCAGGCAAAAGTCCTTTCTCCTTGTTACACACTTTTTGATTGGAAATGTCAGGGGCATTCTAGATAAAAATGTTGTGTACATTCACATTACCATTTTGTAAATAAACACCGGCTGAATGTCATAGGCAACTGACCTCTGTTATGAGCTAATTTTTGCAAGAAATGCATAGATTATTTTAAAAGCATTTATCTAGTGTAATATATGCAATCTGAAAGTATGACCATAAATTTTTTAATTTGTAATAATTTTGACAGCTTAGATCTAATTTTCCATTATTAATTGATAAAGGATATTCAAGGGGGTTATTGTGTTTAAGTAACAAAGCCAAGACAAGTTACATTAGGCATTAGAAAAAAATGCAAATAATGGTCATAGTGAAAATAAAAAAAACCCTGATTTATAAAGTTTGGAAGATAAACTAACAAGGAAATGAAATGTGAAAGTACTCATAATAGCTGTTAAATACCAAACATATATTTTGAGGAGAAGGGAAATCAAATTATCAGGTCAGGAAAAAAAAAAGGTCATAATTTAAGACAGGGGAGGTTTCTATTAGATCTTATTAAAACCTTCTAACTGTAGTGGCAGTTTAGCAGTGTAAGATGTTATATATGAAGGCTATGGAAATCATAAACATAATAGTCATGTATCAGACAGCATTATGGGAAACTAAATCCAGCATATCTACTGCAGAGAGACAGAATGCAACTTTTGAAGCCCCATGTATTATTACATTTAATTTCTCTTCTCATTCACTTGAATCCTAGTGTGCCTTTACAAAATTTAGCTAGCTCAGTGACTTCTTTTTCCTCAAATAGTCTTTTTTGGCTGTCTACAAAGATCCTCATGATTGTTTCTCTTTCCTTCCTGAATGATACTCTGAAATACTGTAGCATATGGCTTAAGTCTAGATTAGAACATAACTCTACTTACTTTAAAGAAAATTACAAGGATTTAAGAAACTTTGTTTAGGCTGAGAATTTTTTTCTAGAGCCTCCAAATACATGGTCATTCATTGATTTTTGACAGGATTCCAGGACTCAAAAGGGAGTCCAGAGTAAGCAAAACAGTATTACAAAAAAAGATAATAAAGAAAAACCTGCACATGAAATTAGAACAGATTAACTGAGGAGTTCTTAGTTCCCTCTACACAATTGCTGATTTCACCCAGATTCAAAATGATCATTCAAAATTACTCTGACCATCTGGATCAGCCACCCCAGCACACAGCAGAGCTGATCTGGACCTGTGAGGTGAGTCAGAGTGCTCAAGCTGGACAGCAAGGTTCCTGGTGCAATCAGTGCTAGGAGCTGGTCAACCCCAGGAGAGTGCCTGAACTCTCCCAAGAGGTGTTGAGTGTGAAATTTAGCTTAGACCAACAACAGAAAATGCTAAGAAGGAGATCATAAAGTAAGATGGCTCTGTGTAGGCTAGTGGTTCACTTCTCTGTAGTAGATAGACAATCAAGAATGTGCATGTTTTTTTATTCATATCTTGTACTTGACAACTGGTAAAACCAGAGTAAAGATGTTCTCCCCTCTCTTTAGAGAGTTAAACTTACCTTTCAAAGTCTGATTGAGGATGAGAGTCGGGGGAAATATCCATGGCTGCTCTGATCAAGATTATTTGAAGGACTTCATGGCATAAAACAAAAATTTGAATCTGACCACATTCAAGGTTATATCATGCTGGACAGTGAATGCTGGGATTCTCTTAATTCATCCCAATATTCTTAGTTTTTCTTCAGGTTTCTCATTGGCACCAGAGTAAGTGATCTAATATTTATCCTCTGTGTTTTTCACAATAGGAGCACATAAATTTGTGTGAGCCTTATTACCTTAGGAGATATGAATGGATCTTTACTTCAGAAATTCCTAGAATATTGTTTTTTAAAGGACGTATTCAAGACTTGAAAACAGCTATTAAGGTAAGGAAATTGTTTAACTACTTTGAGCTACTTTAACTACTACCTGTTTCCTTCTTTTGTTGAGCATTTAATAAGAAACTAGAACAGTTTTAGATGGTGACAGAAAACATAAGTCGGGCTGAAACCTCCCCATATTTAGGGAGATGTGCTCATTTTTATTGTTTGTGATCTTCCTTCCCCTCCATCTCTTATTGTTTCACTGATTGATAATTACAAAGATCCTGCAGAGGGAGTTTAGAAAGAGTGGAGGTGTTAAACAAGATTTCAGGAAGGTCTTATGTCTTGTGTTATCTAGTCAGAAATTATAATAATACTACAAAACTAAAATTTTGCAGTTATGGACTGGCTTGTGCTGCATTGCTGCTCAGCTCTGCACAGAAGGCCCAATACTCACTTCAAGTGCTATGGTAACACCAGGCATAGAAGCATGGTTAGTGATGTATGCCAGGGTCCCTAATAACTCAGGGAATGTAGGAGCTGGTTCCTTATACTGATGGAAATGAACTGATCAGCAAGACATTTATAAGCATAAATGCATGCCTTCCTTTGAGAAAAGCTTTCAGTAATTCCACTGGCAGTGTTTATAATGTATGTCTCTGTACATCCTTTCTCTTCAGCCCCACATGCTGCTCACACCAACCAGAACCTTTTCCTTATTGTTTCTTTGTTGCTTGGATGCAGTAGAAATCCACACACTGCTTTGTTCTAATTTTGTGTGCATTACTTCCTTTCCTATATATTTTCCTCAGCTTCTCTCCCTTAATTTCATGGTGTTACACCAGGAAGTGGAGGGATCCAAAGATAAAACAGGACAGGACAGGGGTGTATTGGAGCCCTGTACTGATACTGGCTCTGAAATGGAGGACCTGGTGCTTATGAGCATTCAGATAACATGAGGCTGAAGAGTAATGCAAAAAGGAAATAAGGTAGAGAATGAGTCAGTCCACTCTCTGCAGGCTGTGACTCCCTCAGCAGCCCCACTTATGTGAGTTTCCCTTAAGAAGAAGCTCAAGGAAAGATAAGAGTTTTAGATTACAGTGTCCATGGATGGATAACAGAGAGTGCTGGCCACCTCCTGCTTGTCTCAGTTACTCAAATCACAGCAGTCCCACCCCACTTCTGCTGGACCATTATTCATACCCATTCAAACGGTTTGAACATTCAATAGACAGCAAAAATATGTGGTTAACAGAGAATCAAGCTCAGTCTGACCCTTGTGGTTTTGATGTTTATCTGTGTTCTGATAGAGAAAATTCTAAAAATGTAAGTCCAATTACATTATGTGCTGGCAGTCTAGAAACCCTACCTTCAATCACAGAAGAATTACTCCTCTGCCAGATGATGCTGTTGAGGAATTCATGAAGTTTAGAATAAATTCATACTAGGTATTGAAAAAAGAATGCTAGGAAATGTCTTAACTTCTTTTTTTTATGTACACCACTTCACAGGACCTCAGAATAACAATCAAGTCCAATATTTTGGTGTGGTTTGTTAGGCAGCCAAAATAGGAGAAGCCAGCTCTGTGGCATGTGTTCCACTAGAGAGCTCCAACGCAGCAGCAGCAGCAGAATTTGGGATTCTATCATCATTCTGCTTCTCCACATCCTCCCTAATGGTTTGTTCAGATGTACCCAGTGTGGGACCCTCCCAGTCAGGGACAATGATGAGGACAAAAGTGGCTAAATTCAGGATACACCATTCAGGTCCTCTTAAGGGCTTCCAGGGTTTATGTTTGAAAAGTATGACGTGAATATACAACCACACCTCAAGCCACAGCTCACCATTATTGTCCCCATTGTCCCCATCCCTGAACTGATCAACTCTGTCTCTCTCCCTTTCTCCTACAAACCGTTTTTTCTTTCCCCATTTTGCCTCTTAGGGTTTTTTGCCTTAGATGTGAGATTTGAAGCAAAACCCAAAAAGGTGTTTGTTAGCATTTTTTATAGCTGAAATCAGAATTTTACGGGACTTTATAACATACATGACTGAAGATCTAAAATAAAAATACTGTTAAAGTAAAATAACAGGAAAGAGATGGGAAAGCAAATTTCGTATGCAGACTGGGAAGGAACTAGAGAAATCCCCAAGCCAAGGTTTTTTCCTTGTTTGGAAAAGTACTGAAACAGATATACAAGTATCTTCTATAATAAATACATTTATAAACAAAGTTTTATGTTAGGGTGAAGTAGTTTCCCAAAGAAGAAAAGAGTTATGTCCTCTAATAGAAACCTGAAATTAAATGAAAAGTTGAAAGCTACCCTTAGACAGGTAAGTGTAATGCAATCCTCTAGGGGAGATTTCAGAGAAAATAAGATTACACTGTCCTCATCTCATGCTGTGCTGCATCTTCCCTTCTGTATGTTCTATAAAGCATTTCACAGGAAATGAAATGGAACCAAAGGATTAATCTTTATTTGTTCTGGAGTCACATTTTTCCTTCATGTGTTCTCCCAATGCCTTCCTAGATTCTAGCCTTGCCTGGCACAGCAATTCCCCCCCCCGAATATATGCACCAAAGACAGAGCAAGCCTTGGAACAAATGCTGGATTTTGCTCCTTCAAGAAATGGACCTGGGAGGAGAGGTTGGCTGGGGCTGAGCAGCTCCCCCTACAAGGAGGGAAGAGGAGGGTGGTGGGAAAATGTGTCAAGCTGGGCTCGGTGCTGCTGCTCACTCCCAGGAGACAGGGAAATAAAGGATGGTGTCTGATGCCTGGTGCTGGAGGGAGCTGCTCTTCCCCCTCTCCCCAGCACTACACACCAGCCACTCACCAGAGAGAGACAAAACACCCTTGTAAAGCTGCAGTTATGAGAAACCATGGCAGGGGAGAAGTACAGATGTTTGGGGTTTTTTCTCTGCTTTTCTAAGCAGATGCCCACATTTCCCATGGGCAAATCAATCATCAATAGGAGCAAGTTAATATCCTGTACAGCTGAAGTGTGATTTCTGACTCTGCCTGTTTGAGAGAAGAACAAGGCAATCTGGTTTTTCAGAGCAACATTGACAGGAATGACTGTGGGCAGCCTCTCAAGCTATCATTGATTTATCTCAAGTACAATATATGTCTGGCAAGACAAGTCTCCATTTGAGCTGATTTGCCTTCTTTATGTCAAGGTTTATTGGTATTAGTCCAATCTGTTGAGAGTTTCCTTTTGGGAAACTCATCAGGTATTTCTATAAAAACAGCAAATCATTGTGTTGTTCCATTTGGAACATTTTGTACTGTGAACTTGTTCTACTCCCTAGAACTTGTTCCTGCTGCACCTCTTTTTAGCAACTGGCTCCCAAAATGTCAAGACACCTTCTCCTTTCTTGGCTGTGCAAATTATATTTTTAAATTTTTTTTTTCCATTTTTCTCCATATTTTTTTACTTTTTACTCTTATCTTATTGGACCTTAAGGTCCAGTACCTGAGTACCTGAGATTTGTTTATGTTAGAAGAAAGGGGTGTAAGGATTAACTGAGATAAGATAAAGAGTTTATTGGTGTTTGCCCTTGAGCACATGCCTCTGACTGCAGAAGTTGGTACCCAGGAATGGTCAGAAGGGCCCCATTTCATAGACAAACTTATGCCCTGTGCTGATGGTTCATTCTGTCACTGAAATAAAACACCACTGCATATTTTTCAGTCAGGATACACTTCCACCCCACTCTTTTAAAACATAAGTGGATTTTAGCAAGTCTGAGTAATGTAGTCATGGCCACTGTCACAGACACGGCTGGTGTCCATAGCCATTCTTTCAAGGCTGGCATCCACCCACACTTTCAGAAATACTTAAAATTCTTTATAATTGCTGAAAACACTTTACATATGGACCTTGATTCTTGGAGGTTGTAAACAAAATCAAGGACTTCCATTTCCCACAGATGTTTATCTGTTGCCTTGGTGGGGATTCTCTTTATCAGTGAACGCCGCTTATAAAACTTTTTGCCCGTTATGCTCAACTGTTAGAGATTTCTCTCTAAAGAGGAATGTATTGGAGGAATTTCTTTTAATAGACTAAACAGCATTTCTGGCTATTCTTTCTTATTAGTATTTTCTTGTTGACATAGGCAATATTTTTATGTACTTCCTGAGATGCTTTGTGAAAGTCATAATTTCAAATGCTACTTGTCTTAATTTTTCATACTATTGCTTCACCTAAGGAATGGCTACATCTTCTGCTAGCAATATAATTTCGTGTTTAAGTCTTTAAGTATTTTTGAGAGAGGCTACACAGTTTTTAGAAAAACACAGTTGCCCTGATGTTTTTATTTTCAGGAATGGCTGCATTATGTTGCTACAAACACCATAAAAGTGACAAAATAAATTAATGAACTCTGTTTAAATTATGTATATGTATAATTTCTAGCAAGCTTAAATGTTCTAATTGTATAGAAACTGGATTTAAACTAATACAGGCTAATACTTAGTGTCAGCTTGCTTCTGATTTATTTGCATAGATTTGTACCATGAAAACTAATGAAGTAATGAGAAGGTCCTGGAAAACATAGATCCTTTCTGTGAGAATTTAATTTCTTATCTATATGCTTTTTTGAATGAAAAATGTATATTTGTGTTTGTCTTCAAAATAATTCTGTTACTTGGATGATATCGTAACTATTGACAGTCTTGTTAAACTGTCTTGTTTTGAATAGATTGTTTAGGAACATTTTAATTTTCATGTGTCAGGCAACAATTCCTGACTTTAGTAATTTAATTCTCGCTGGACTGAAGTTTTGAAACCTTCTTTAGGAGTAACAGATATTGGAGAGCGTAATGTTATACTTTTAAAATTCTTTAAGTTGACCAACTTAAATTGAATGACTTTTCATTACTGTGCCTGTGAATTTTACTTTTGCTGCATTGTATCAGCAATGTAGATGCTATTATTTGGTGAAAAAAAAAAAAGAAAGCCCAAAAAATCCACTTCAAAACACCAAACCCCCAAGCCCATTTCCAGCAGTAAAGGGACTTCCCAGGTTTGGTTTGCTGGTACCTGCATGGGATGTTGACCTTCCAGTTTACAGAATGCTGCTTAGTGGAGCTGCTGCCCTCTGCAAATGTGGCAAGATGCATGTGGTCATGCCTCCTTCCACTCCCTCTGACTCAGCCTTTTGCTCTCCAGAGTCTTCTGTCCAGCACAACCAGCAGCTTCTCTGCTGCCGCTGATTTTTTGTCATTTGCACAACTTCCCTACTAAAGACCCAAACCAAATGGGTCAAAAAGACATTGAAAGATCTGGTTCTCTCTTTAGAAGGGGGGAATATGGAACTTTTCCAGGGGAGCACAAAGCCTGAGGAAGGGGATATATTATTGTTTTGGGTTTTTTAGATGCTTTCTCAAGACTGAGACAGAGGCTGCATTGTTCTTAGGCTTTGCCATTTCATTGTAACCTTTGAAAGCAGTCTTATACAAAAAAACCCAAAAAAACCCCAAAACAAATCAACAACAACAACAACATAAAAAACAAACAACAAAAATAAAACCCACCAAAAACCAACAACAACAACAACAACAACAACAACAACAACAACAAAGAAAAGAAGAATTCCTCTGACCTGTAATGAAAACAAAAAAAATCCAAGCCAGGAAAGCAAAGTCTGAAAAGATACAAAAGGAAAACATATCAGTGCTTTTCTAAAATAAAAAAAATGAGACCCTGCTACACTTTATTATTCTACTCACTCCAGAGAATTTCCTCCAAATCTGCTCTGTATCAGTGTGGAATAGCCTTCTGTGCTCGTAATTGTTAAGGAACAGGAATATCAGTGGGGATGCTTCCATGATGGAGCAGCAGGAGTAGCAGAAGCTATTTAATTATCCTTAACATGCTCATGTATATGTAATGCACACAGTCACAGAACACTCGACTGTTTCTTTTTTCTCCCTCATTCTCTGTAACTATATGCAACAAAGAATCTGAGAAATTTATTACACTATAGATGGATATAAGGGGGTTTAAGTTCTTTGTAGTTAATTCTTGCTCTCACATGGTCTCACAGGTAGTGCTTCAGAGGAGCAGTTATCCTGGTATCCCTGCATTTCCCACAGCTATGGCTCAGCAAACCCCAGGCACATTACTAGAGCACAGGTCCTTCCCCTGATTGCTCAGTGATTAGAAGCCACTTCCTGCTTACTTAACTCAAAAATGTGATTACTCTTCAAGATGCAGGAAGGCTCAAATTTAGACACGGTTGGAAACTGCACAATTTTTTTCCTCTCAGTAAAACAACAAGGACAAACTGTTTATACAAATATTGACACGCTGTTCTCAGCAGCACTACACAAAATGCAGCTGGTCACTGGCAGCTCTGTGCCACTCCCAGAGGCACAGCTAGAGACTTAGTAAAACCTGTTTCCACCAAGCCCTTCACAGACAGCCTGCTGCTTTAAAGGCCACAGCAGTCACCTCTCATGTTTTCTTGAAAATAATAACCACAGTTCCATTTTGTTGAGAATTTCAGTCAGCGTTCCTTTAAAAAATACTAATTTTAGAATAAGGGCTACTTGTACAATTGCTGTGTTACATATTTCAAAATGTCTGACTCAGCAGTAAACCCATGTTACATCCCCACAGTTCCCTGCAAACTGTGCTTAGTGCAATGACCCACCACAGCCTCTGAAAAATTCATGGACATGTCTCTGGATCTGTGAAAAGCCTTCACCAATGGCAGAAGGAAATTCACCATGCTTGGGGAACTGAAAATTGAGTTCTTTATCCTCACATATCTAATATTAATTAAACTTTGGTTTAGAGTATTTCAGTGTATGCAGCAGAACATAATCATCTCTGCCCTCCTTAATGCAAAGGGATCTTTCTGGCCATGTTCCACTCTGGCAAACAAGGTATCTAAAATCAAACCTTTGTGTACTCTAACTGTGTCACTCTGCAAAGAAAACAGCACGCTGGATTAATAATTTAAAGGACCTGTTAGAGGAGCTGATAATTTTTTGCTGTAGCAGAAAACTGGGAAAATGCTGATGCTAAAAAATGAAAATCTCTCCAGTTTGCTATCAAGTAGGTGAACAGCTCCAGGCTGCTCATCCTGTTGGTGTCCTGCTCTCAGCCTGACATTTTCTGGCAACACTTTGTGCTCATTTTTGCAATATGAAATTTTTCAGAATTTTACTATATAGATAGTTGAATTATATATATATAAAATTGAATTCTATATATATTTAATCATTCACTTCAATGATGAAAAATGTATTATAGGTATTTCTAAATACATTATTTTGACCAAAAGTTGTGCACACATATTTTTATAGTAGTCTGTCAAGAAAATCTCAGGCTTCCATGCCACATGTGCAGTTATTGACCAAGAATAACAAAAAATTATCTTTCTTTTTGGTTCTTGATGAACATAAACCAGAATTCACATCCCCTACATGGCAAATACACAACCAATGAGATTTTCAGAAAATATTCAATAGTACAAAGTAAATAGCTTTTTTCTTTATAAATGGTCTCACTTGTATATTTCAATTATTTTTTATTATTTTTACTTATATTTAATATTTATTTCTATCTCATATTTATGTAATAAAAATATATTTTATATTTATATACACTTTTAGTGTTTATTTTTATTTTACATAATCAAAATATATTTTATATTTACATATATCTTTATATTTTCCATTTATCTTTGCCATTTATATGATAAAGTAATAAGGATTATGTAATAAAAACAGGCAATATTAGATGTGCACCTTATATCTTACCAGATCCACTATTCTTGATAAGCTTAGTTAAATATTAATAAATATTTGTTTTAGATTCTCCTGGCTAGGTTAGTTTCTTCTGACCTGAGATAAAAGAAAGGTACAGACAGCATATTCTCTGGGCTCTGTAAAATTTAACAACACCTTTTACTTCATGTCATAATATATTTAGTTTATCCCACTTGAAAAGGTGGGGGATCGCTGGTCACAAAGCAAAGGGAGGGAATTTGGAGATTTGCTGTCAGTTCTGGCACCAGAAGTTTGGGCTCTGGACTAGGAAATCCTGGTTGGAGCTGTGAACACCCCAGTGAGGCTGAGCTGTGATTAACCAACCAACCACCCTGACCCCCAGCACGCTGCAAGATGCAGAATTCAATGCGACTGTTCTTGGGGACAGAACAACATTTTGGGCTTCACTAAATCATATCTGGTTTTCATTACAATGTGTCTTCAAATGGGGGCTGGATTAGCAGAGAAGGGAAAATCCAGTGGCATTTGGAGGCTGGATGCCAGTTTTGAAGCAATCCAGTGCAAGGGCACTGGTGAAGGATAATCACTTTTTGCAGAGTTGCTCTAAGATAGGACAAATTCACAGCAGAGGGCTGAGGTGATACATGAAAGAGAAAGGAATGAGGGGTGATGAGATTATGACAACAAATTTATCCAGCAGCTAAGTGCCACTCACATGAACTGAAATAAAAGTGTAGCCACACTTCACTGCCCACAAAGTGGCAAACGTGCTGTAAGACATGGGAACTTCTCTCAAAACCCTATGAGAAAGGGAGAGGATTAGGAACAGGCGATCTGGTTCTACAAAGCTCTGACTGGTTTTCCTGACTGCCCTGCACTCACTGTCATAGCACAGTTGCACAGTCTTGGTATGCTGGGTGCTCCCCTGCAAGAGCTTCTGTTGAAGCAGCACCGAACTGAAAGTTTTTAGCCTGTCTGTATGATCTATGCCCTTTGTAACACAATTCTGACCAAATTAGACGATCCTAAGGTGAGAGCCTCATAAGCTTCAAGTCTGAAGTGAAATGCGGGCAAACAGAATCAAAATTAGTGCAGAAATCCTGATCGTAACCTCCTGCTCATGCATAGGAGGTTTTTAGTGGGAGGGGAAGTTAGTTTGTGCGCACAGTCTAAGAAATCTTTAGATTCTGTTGGCCAAAAAGTTCCAGTACACTGTTTCCTATAAAAAAAAAAAGAGAATCCAGACTAGTCTGGATATAAAGAAAATCTCATTCCTTAAATGTAGAATCACTTAGTCTTTACACTTTAAAATTGCATGAATTTCCTTAGGAGTATGAAACTATTAGCTTTGACTTTCTGACCACAAAAGAACTCCTGGTAAATGTATTTTTAGAGACTAAGGGAAATGTAACTGCAGTCTAAAATTACTTGAGAGGAAATTGTAAAGTGAAAACCAAAATCTTCCCAATAGCAGCAGATCTTTGAGAAGAGAGCCAGAGGCTTAACAGTTTTGAGCAATAGAAAAAGCTTCTTGATTTACTGGATGCAGGATAATGTAGCATTGGAAGACTATGGAGAATCTGTCCTTTGATATTTTAAAAACATAGCTAATGAGAGCTGCAGATGGTGAAACTCTTGGTTTAAGCAGGAAGTTGGATCTGAGAGCTCTGGACGTACCATTTTCTGCAAATAGTTTCTCTAGTGAATATTCATTCAGCTCAAGTTCAAATGAATGTCTATTTACTCGGTTCATTCTAAAGATGTTACACTAAAGAAAAGGAGTAGGAATTCACTTCAGGTATTATGAGATTGTCCTATGGCTTGTATCTGACTTCAGCTTGCCACCGTTTTATGCACTTTGCAATGTGACCCAATAACACACTGGCGCTTGTACATGCAAATGTAAGGCTCCAACAGTAGTGAGAAGGTGCTACAAATTCACAGTGGCAACTTCTCCCTGCTCAAACCTAAGACAGTGTCACATGCCTAAAGCTTGTGTGGAAGAATTTGAGTCATTATTAATTGCTTTTTTATATATTCTTACTTATTTCTCTTTGGATTTGGGTTTTTTTTCTTTTTTTTTTCTTTCCTATAAATGCTCTTACTTTTAGATAAGAGTTTTAAGACTCTCGGGGACTCATTTTTACTAAATCAAACTTTGCGTCCGTAATGCAGCTGTATTGCACCTGACTAATTATGGCTGAGTCGGTTGAATCCTGAATTCCAGCACACTTGGACTGAGAAATTTGAGCTGGGAGATTAACCATGGCACCACGAGCAGGAGTTTGGCCTTGTGAAAATGATCCTTCAGACAACCATCTACAACATATAGAGGCATGGTTTTTTTGTTTGTTTGCTTGTTTTTTATGTTTGGGTTTTTTTGTTCCCTGGGTGGAATACTTCGGAATCAAATATCTTTCTAGATCTGATCCTTAGCACAGCAATAAAATGCTGCCCTTTTTTACGAGCTGTGATAAAAACTACATTTGAATCAACAGTAAGTGATGAAGCCATTAAAAGAGCAGTTTTAGAACATGGGTTTCCTTCCAGGAGATTTCTAGGAACTCCTTATTGATTCTGTTTGACACTAAAGAAGCCCCACTAATGTTTGGATTATGTTGCAAATTTAACTGTGAGGAGAGGATTATGTCCTCCAGCTGCCACATGCCATGTTTAGATATTTGGCATAAATATGCATTTAAAATAATTATGCAACCCCTACGCTCTTACCATTCTATTTAATCCCACTGTTTGTACTGCTTCAGGACTGCTGTATTAGGGAAAATACCTAGCTGGAAACTAATCAAGGAATAAACAGGGGCTTGGTTGTAATGATCAAGAAGAAGGAACAGATCAAGGGCTGAGATCAACAACCTGGTGTTTGATGAGGAATGATTAAAATAACACAGCAAAAGAAGAAACGAATGTTCAAGTCTTTTGTAGTGCTGAACTGCTTTTCTAGGAGATCTTCTGTTACGAAAGAGACAGCTCAATGCTCTCCTTCCTGTGCAGAAACCCTTTCCTTCCCAGGTGCTCATTTTTCAGTTCTGACTTGCAGCGGTCAGTAAGCTGTACATCTGCTGAAGGGACGCTCTCATCAGGCAGGAATGGTGTCCAAGATGACCATCTGACGTAAATTGTCTCACCACTTAATTAAAAAATGTGTGGCCATCACCATCTAAATGCTTGTAACACACAATTATGTAATGCGTATTACCACTGGCTGCTTAGACCAATCCTTTGTGTTGTGGCCTCCTTACATCTATCAGCCCTCAGACTTTATAATTACAAGTTAACATTCTTATTTTATTCCCTTCAAAGAAACTGGTTGTTTTGAAAAGCACAAATTCGCCACTGAGCCTTCGGGACAATATGTGATGATAACAGTAATTGATTAAGCATGCCTTTTCTAAAGATCTCACAGAAGGTTACAGGAGCTTTTAAGAAATTAATCCTTAGAATATCACTGTGACTGAGGGAAGATGTAGATATACTTTTTTTTCAAATTAAAAATATGAAGCTTTTAGAATAAATCCCTTGTCTAAGGTCCAAAACCAAATTTTGGTTGACTACAGATATCTTAATCATTTGGTACTCATATCAATAGAAATCAATTAAGTTGGGCAAGTTCAGTAAACATAGTAGGGCTGACTTCATAATTTGACTATAACTTTTCAGAAAAATAGATAAAGAATTGGAAAGATGCATTCGAGTCTTTCTCTGAGGGCCACAGTCTTGCTCTTTGAGTACAGACAGCTGCAAACTGTGTAATGCACAAAGCTGTAGAATTATGCAAAGTCAAAAAAGAAAATCCTATTTAGGGTGGTTCTTCCATCAAGTGAGTTTTGAGTGAGTTTAACAATATACAGAGAACAAGTTTCTCATGAGAAGATGCTGACTGCAATGTGATCTACAAATGTGAATTTAGGGGTTTAGAAAACTTTGACCTTCTCTGCTGTCAGGACTGTACTGTAGAACAAGATTTCTGGTCCTACTAACGCTTAAAGGACTCCTGGAGTGAGGAGTCCTCTCTTTGGTTTAATTAGCTGGCATGCACAAGTACCAGGGTTTGTTCTTTGGTTTTAGAAATGTGATATACAACTATTAACTCTCACTGTGGCCATTTGGGTATTTTCTGCCATGGCTGAAAACCAACACTAGGTATACCTTGATCCCTAAAAGCAATTTTTGCTTGGTTTAAGCTTATATTCTTTCAGTGGTTAAGCCAAGAGATCTAATTAATCATCTCTGGGTGAAGGATTTCCTTGACTGAGTATGTAAGTAAATTTTTCATGTGACTTTGCACTTGTGGCTTTCCTGTCATTACTCCTACTCACAAGGAACAAGCTATTTTTATGTCTTTTCTGATACTTCCTCTTGCAAATAGTTCTTTGTTCATTTACACTAGAGACTGTTTAACTGAACCAGTTTTCCTTATATGTGCTTCTAAAGATCAACCTCAAATCTGTTTCTTGAGGATCTCCATGATGTGGTTGGTACAGCTTCTCTTCTGTGCTCCAAGTCTTTGTGATACTGTAAATCAAATTTGGAAAGTCATGGGCTGTGGTGGTGACTTAGGAGAAAGTCCATGTGTCCTGAAAACAGGATTTGAATGTAGCTTAAGCCATGCTGTATGCTTGCTGTACTCTCAATATTAGAATTCTTTTTTAACTTTGGAACTTAAGTCCCAAATTTGCTAACAGCTCAGGTGAAACAGTCATGCCAGCAGTGCACAGGATTTAAATGTTTTATCTGTTTAATCTAGCAGAAACTCTGGGATGATCCATAAGCACTCAAAGTATATTTTAAAACAGGCAGAGCAAAATAATATATATTGGTTATGACGAAGTCTTTTGGGGAATCAAAAATATTATAGTTTATGTATATGGGTAATAACAGATAACTAATTATGAAACAGAACAATTGACATAGTGTCTATGTCAAGCCAGTGAACTTTTCTGACCCTCCTAAAAATATAATGGTTTTGTTTATAAATATCAGTCAATTTTACGCAAAAAAACTTTTGACTCTCAAAAGTCAAGACAAATTAGAATCATTGTCACAGTTTCTGGAGGTAGAAGATTTTCAGCCTCAGTGGTTAAATGTTGGTCCTTGATTTATGCAACTTTCTGTTTTAAAGCTGTGTCTGAATGACAAAATTCAAGAAACTTTATAGAAAAGTAATTCCATACAAGAGGTCTTAGGGATGCCACCTCTCTAGAAATCGTGACACAGATGATTACTGTGTTCTTTCAAGACTCCCAAGGCTTAAGCATTGCCTTAAAAAGGACCATCTTGCAGGTTGCCATTTGTGTCTTTAGCTGTAGGCATTGGTGCAGTTTATAAAACAGGCAAAGGAAAAATCTCAGAAATGAAAACAAAACCAAAAATCCTCAACAAAACAGTGGGGATTTTCACCACAGTCCTCCAAAGAGCTGAATCAGGATTGCAGATTCTGCACCATTTGCCAAGACAATGCTTTGAAGGTAGTGAAGGTCCAGAACATGCAGCCTGGGCAGTGTGGAATATTTGGTCCACACCCAGCAATTCTGGATTAGGGAGCATTGTGCTCATTAAAGAATATTTTGTGCAAACACGGTGCAACCAACATTTGTGCAAACTAGGAATACTTAAGGGTTTTTTCTTAAGGAATAATCATAGTAAGTACTTATTTTTAATTACTGGGATTACACTGTTTTTTCTTTTCTTTTAACTATTATTATTATTATATGTTGTAAGAACCATTTAGGTGATGCATGCTTTAAGA
>NW_005054595.1:216824-229654 GCF_000277835.1 Geospiza fortis | reverse complement strand
TTTAAAGTAAATGAAATGGAAGACTCTAAAAAGAAATATTATGATGAGGCCCTCCCAAGAAGATCTCAGTGGCTTTTCCCATTTGTGAAGGCACAGAGTAAGAGCCTGGCCTCACTGCCAGCAGTTAGAATACCTCATCCTTGCCTACACACACAGGACTCGCTCTTTGCTCTGGTCCCAGTCACTCTGTGTGTTATACCTACATATACATTTATCCTCAGAGCTAGTGTGAACTAGAAAATTACACCCAAGAGGATTTGGGAAACAAATCCAGTTATTTAAGTAGATTCAGTAAGATTAGGAGGGTAGCCAGTTCAGTTTCCCACCGGACTATATAGAAAGCAGAAGAGGACTAATTTCCAAAGATCTGAATTGTTTCTTCTGACTTTTTTCAAAGAGCGAAGAGGAAGATAAATTTAGCTGAGCTAGACATACTTTAGGTACCTTTAACCAGTATTTAGGCATTACAAGCATCCTAAAAAAATGCCATTCACCTAATTCTAGGACTCTCTTGATGCTGCAAAATAAAAAAGTACAATAACCAAGTGAGGAATGTTGAGGTTGAGCAGCACTGACGCTCCTATATCCAGCGTGCTAGAGTTGGTTGGAGTGGTTCAAAGTAGGCAAGGAACTGTGAAGTGTTACACATGGACAGTCAGTGCTCACACTCATGGCAACCCAGGTTACCCCTGGTTCTCTAAATAAACACACAGGATGCCAGTGAACGTTCTGAAAGCTGCTGAGATATAAGGTGGAGCCATGCTTGGTGGATCAGGTAGGAAAAAAACATCAACACCTTGATCCTTTCAGTGTCCTCTGAGCAGCATTATGGCAAAAGATCTGTCATTCAGAGGCAGGTTGGGAGATGTGAATTGATTCAAATACTGAAATGGGGGTGATCTGTCCAATAATCCCACTTAGGAGGAGTCCATCTCCTTAGCTGAGAGTTCATAGCTAAACATCCTGAGATGGATGAGGAGTGTATCTAACACATAGACCCTTACCTTGCTTTTCCTCTCTGGTAAGTTTTGCAGCTGTTCCCTTGTTTGTGCTTTGTATGAAGAACACATAGTTCACACTAGGAACTACGTGAGATGTTAAAAATTATTTCAAAGTCTTGCAACACTTAGGGGAGTTATGAAGGTATGGAGTTAAGTAACTTGAAAGTGACAATTGAGAAATCGGTGGAAATCTGGAGCTTAGGGAAGCCTCTCCTAAAACTGAGCCAATTTTGTACTTTCTTATGTACCTCACACTGTCACTCCCTTCTTTAGTGCTTCTTCCCCTCCTTGATCCCTCTGATGCTTATTTGACACTTCTGGGATCAGATTAAGAATCAGAGTATTGGGCAACAGGTAGCACAAAGGCAAGAGGATGACAGGTGGGAGATGTTCTAGTGGGAAAGGTCCAGAGGATTTTTACACAACCAAGGTCTAAAAGAGCTTCTGGTGATCCTGTCACCACACTGCATTTTTAATATCAGTTCTGTATCATCTGCACTCTTCATGCCAAGGCTTGATATCTCAGTCAGTTATCTTGGTCAGAAATCCTGCAATCTTTTTCTTTTTGGGGAGGGGGAATTAAAACTAAGGGAAGCATGACTGTGGGAACTCAGTGATTTGCTGAGGTCAGTGTAAACAAGTAACAAAATACCATACCAGCAAGGAGACAAAGAGGACAAGGGGACAAGTACTGCAATGCAAAAGAGGATATGGAAAATGTTAGAAAAAACATGCAATTGAGCAGAAAATAAGATTTACCTTGGGGAAACACATATTTATTTGTGGAAAGAAATCTGAAATCTCAGGGCTGATAGAAAAGGCAATATGAATGGTTATTAGTAAGAGAGAAAACTAATAGTTGGGTACAAGAAGAGAATTATTTGATGCATAGAAGGCATCTATTTTAAATTAAAGCTATTTTTACTCTTAAAGGGTAAAATAATAGAAAATAGAACAATAGATTGGAAAATAAATTACTGGGAATTGTTTATAGATCTTAATTTATTATAATTTATGGTTGTTGGAATGCTTCCAGAATATTTTCTGAATACTTCACTCTTTTTGTACGATTTTTCTCTTCCCCTTCTAAGTCTAAATAGGAAATGAAATGTAAAATTCATCAAAAAAGCCACACTCTCAGAGCTTCAAGATTGTTGACTAATTATAATTGTGTGTCCCTTTAAAAAAAAACAAACTGTACAAGTGAAAAAAACTATTCCACTCCTGCAGCTTGTTTTGCAATTCAATTTGAAATAGATATTCAAACAAGGAGGATAGTCACCTTTCATTCAACTGTGTTCATGAAGAAACTCTTTGTGACTCCTTTAATTAATCCACTCAGTTTGAATATCTCTGACACAACCTCTGGGGATAGAGATTCCCTATTCACTACACACATGGAAAGATGTACACCTACAAAACAAATCAGCATTGGAGTGCCAAACAGTTAGCAGCAATAAGAACATCTGCCTACAAGACCTATCCCGCCAAATATTTGTATCTCACGATTTTGGCTAGTCAACCTACTCTTCAGACTGCCCCAAAGTGAAATGAGTTGAAATAACAAAAGAAAAAAAAATACCTGAAGAAGAAACAAATTGTCTGCATTGGAACAAGTGAGCAAAAGGGACAAAACATTTCTAAAGGTCATCTTTTGCAATTAACTGTCTCCTGTCTACCCCTAGCACCTGTTCCCCGGAACCATGCCATTTCACTCAAAATAGCCAGAAGAGGAACATAACTAGGAACAGAAATCTCATTTTGTTCAGTTTAATTTTAGGGGCCAGAATCAGTTAGATTTCTTGGTATTACGTGAAACGACTAATTTTCATAAGGACTTAAAAATTAAAGAATGACATCAAACAAACAAAAAAAACCCACCCCCTGATTACTTCTTACTTCTACTTGAGGTCTGTTGCCCGTCTTTTGTACAGTTCTTTGTTATTTAAGGATTTTCCTTCTTGTGCTTTTCCACTTTAGTTTCTTCAGCAGTATTTGGTGGATGGCTGATTTAAACAATTTGTTTAAATTTAAGTGACTGACATGCAGGTTTCCCATCCCCACTCTTGCTTGCTTCTTCAAAGAAAACTGAGGCATGACTTTCCTTGACAAAAGGGAGGCATTTTTTATTTTTTCCCCGAGACTTACCTATTTCCTTGAGTTATGTCAGAATAGTGTTCATATCACTTCCCAGCTTCAAATTAATAAAGATATTTTCAGTGTGCTAAGATTAATTTCAGACTATGGGGTTAATAATTGCATGTGGAGCTGGAAGACTGGATATTCAAAAACATGGTCATCCTTCTAAAAAATTCAAACTATTTGACACTGGAAATACAGTTCTTCTCTACTTCAGCTACTTAAATTTTAGGTGAGAAATTAAGAAACATAAGTAGTCTGAGAAGCAGTTCCTCATATTCTCACATAGGACCAGATTTTAAAAAAGTGTTGACATTTCCAGGCTCCAGAACAGGCTGTAGGAGTGGGATTCATTATGCTGGCATATAAAATTTAGTGGATAGGATGAACCTAAGCACAGGTGATGGGTGATGCACCCTTGGCAAAAGTACTTTCATTTTGTGCAGGAGTCCGTGGTTAGAAATGCAGAGCTAGGGGCTGGAGAGCAGGGCTCAGATTCTCCCCCATCCAGCCTCATTTCACCTCTTTGCTATTCAAAACACCACACACAGGAACAGCAGAGAGGAAGGCTGGACTTAATCATCATATATCCAACTCAAATTGGATTGAAGACAAGAATCCAAGGTTTTAGAATAGCTGTGAAGAACTTCACCTTGGCAGAAGATGATGTGGTTACTAACAGATTACTGACTATTTTTACCATCCTATCAATCCTTTTCCACTTTCACATTGCTGTGAGCTTCCTACCCTCTCAATTTTTTTTTCAGGAGCTCTGCCCTCCCAGATCTCTGCTAATAGCAGTCTTTTTTTTTCACTGAAAAACCATTGAGCTTTTATGTAAAACTTGAGGATTCTTTTATTTTCTGTTTAGTGAAGGTTCTTTAAAGATCCATGCTTGTGTGTGCATATTTCTCTAATAGTGTCAAAGTACAATAGTTTCCCATTGAATTTGTTATTGCTTTGGAGCTGGGCCTCTCCTCTGCATATTCCTCTCTTTTTTCCTCCCTTCCACCTGCAGCCAGCAGCACTTAATTATTGTTGAAATATGTCCTAGATTGTCAGTGCCGCTCATGCAATTTCCTCGATTGTTACTCATCTCCACCAGGGAACCCAGCAGACAGCACCAGCTAGAAGAGATCTGCTCAATGATTCTAACTGCAGCTCTAATGTTATGATTTGCTTTCGGTTCTTGATAAAATTACTATATAATTTTTTCTCACTTTTTCAAGTAGGACAATATCATCTTAATCCTCTACCTGAATAATTTGGATTGAATTCTAAGCAATGCATTAACCCTCTACTGTTTTGATTTATTTCTAAGACCAGAGATATAACAAAAAGGTCTTTTCTGCACTGCATTTTTAACACTCCATCTAAAGCAGAATAAGCTAAAAGCTCTTCACAATGACATGGAATATTATAGGATGACATCTATGTATCCTGCCTCTGATAAGGAATTTTTCATTTAATCATTTGTGATTATGTTTTTGCAGGCTATGTTTCAATTCGGACAGACTTTGAACACTTTTTATTGTATCCTCTCTCAGATAAATTCCTGGCGCCAGAGAGGATTTCAGGACTTTGTCTTACAATTGATTATTTATGCAAATAAAATGAGGATGTGTGTAAGTGTATTCATTTGCTATGCTGACTGAATTGGAAAAATCCCAACCAGCTGCACTGAGTGCTGGACTTACTCTTGTAGATTGAATCTTCTATCCCAGCTAAAAAATAAGATAATTTCTTAGACAGAAAGACATATACTTCTCAAAAGATGATTGCATTTATTGTACTAGTTTCATCTATATAAACAGGGTTTGGATATTTTTCTGTATAATTTAGCATAGAAATTTCAACTTAAACACCCCAGATAAAAAATTTAATTTCAGCAATTGCCCAAAGTTCTTGCTGAAGTAAAAAACCACCTCTGCTTCTCTTTACCAATAACATCTGAACACAGAACAGACTCTTCAACCATAGGTCATGTAACTGAGATTTCAGCTTTCTCCAAACATTAATAAAGTACACAGAATAGCAAAACAAGCTTACTAAGTCAGCTTTCATTCCCATCAGCTCAGCCTCACTTACTCCAGTGGTTTCTTCCCAGCAGCTATCAGGAAATCAATCTCTGAAAGCCGGTGTGCTGAAGTGGGAGGCAAGGAAGGAAGGTCAGGCTCTGCTGTCATCAGTCAGTCAGTTCCGCCCAACTTTTCTGTTTAAATGAAGGCATGACTTGGGATAAGAGGGAAAATTACCAATGTGGTAACCTTGGAGCAGAGTAAGATATTTAATACCATTAAGCAATTCAGATAAGCCATATTTTAATTGAACAAACACAATAGGAAGCCTGAAAAAAGTGATGATGACTGTGGCATGTCATGAAAACAGATGCTCTTGTAAGCTCTCATGATATGGCAAAATTTAACCTCAAAATACTGTTGATTGCCTTGTTCCTTAGCAGAAAAATCCAGGATTTACAATAAAAACTGACATGAATCTATTTATCACACATGAATGCAATCTCGCCTTTTCAAGAGCTTGCAATCCATTGCATTGTCAGAAAAATTATTATGAACTGCCTTGTGGTAATACATCTATGCTCTTTCTCAATAAAGTATAATTAAATACTTGTTGAAAGCGGTTTTATTGCTATTAGAAGGGCTAATATACTACACTATACTGCTCAACTGCAACTGGTGCATTCATAGATTTGTTTTTCCATCAAGCCTTCAGCTACTGTTGAATTATTCTTTTTAAATAGGCCAGCATTAAAGCACCTATGTGGTATGAAGTAATTACTGATTTAGGCTGCATTGTAAGTGACAGAAATTGTAATTGCTAGATGGATGATGAGACACCAAAATAGCAATGCATGAAACAAAGCAATTGAGAAATCCTCTCTTGGACTTGACCTCATCCTAACGAGGCGTACAAGGTCAGACCTGTCAGATTCATGATTAAGGGTTGTCTTCCTGGTTTTGTTCACATACTTTTCTGTGCAGACATACCCTGAGACACTGGGGGATCACTACAGAACATTTTCCTTGTAAGCAATGGCAGTTTTTCACTTAATTCACTTACTATTTTATTCAGATTCTTTTAAAAGAATAACTGGTTCCTTAGATGCTACTGGTATGGCTGCATATTCCAGAATATTTCCTTACTTTTTCTGTTAGATTATTGCCTGAAAATCAGTGCAGGGTTAGAAGAATCAGAAATCCATTTAATCCATTAAAACAATGCTGTTTATAGGACATTTCTTATAGCAATTTCCTGCATTTGTGTGTTTAGAAACTGTAGGAAAAGGGATTCATATTCAAGAACATTCAGAAGTGGTATCCAAATGTCTTCTGAGTTAAAAAAAAAAAGAGTTGAAACACAGAACCCTCCACTGAAATGTAACAGATCATTAACAAAACCAAAGGAGGAAATCTGACTCTCCAGGCACTCCTTGGAAGTCTGTAATAATGTATTTTAAGTAAAAATATATGCCTTATTTGAAAACTCCCGAGACAGCAGTGACTCTTGTAATTTCCTTTTTTTATTTCTTTACAAAAAAGCTGTAAAGATTGGATTCCTTTCTGAATATAGTTCTTAAATTATTACCAATGTGCAGAATTAAGGAAAGAGAAAATATCTTTTAAAAATATTATTTGCCCTCAAGAATTTTGTAGTAATGATGTATTCAAATATTTTAAATGCAGCCATTAGAATTCTCACAAAATGATGATATATTTTGGCAAAAATTGGAAAATTTCAACACACACAATCCCACCACAGCCCTTGGAAATAATAAATTAACCTTGTAAGAATTAGGAGACTGGATTCACTGCAATTTTTTTTCTCCATTTTTTTTCTGCAGATCTACTAGTGAGAAACCTTTCCTCAGAAATGAAATCTGAGGCACTCTTGCTAAAGCTTGACTCTACAATTTAGAGTCAAACTATCCCAAATATTGTAAGCTTAACAGGGAAATGATGAGCCTGTTGGGTAATGCTGATTTTGTAAGAGTCAGAGCTGAAGTATTTCTGATGCTTTATTATTTCATGAGTCCACAATACTGGTTTTTTTACTTCCTATATTGGGATTATATGGCAAGGTTTTGGTAGCTAGGGGGTAAAGGCTGAACTGTAGGTTCTCTGACAAGCTGTCAGTTGTCCCCATGTCTGGCACAGCCACCTGCAGCTCCAAGAGGGACCTGTCACTGTCGCCTGGCCAAAGCCAAGCCCATCAGAGATGGTGGTATCACATCAGTGCAGCAGATGGGAGGGACAGCAGTGAGAATATGTGAGAGTAACTCTGCAGGCACCAAGGTCAGTGCAGAAGAAGGGTGAGGAGGTCCTCCAAAGGGTGGAGAAGAGATTTGCCTGCAGCCTGTGATGAAGACCATGGTGAGGCAGGATTTCCTTCTTGATGTTGGAGAAGTTCATGGAGGACTGTCTGCTATGGGAGGGATCCCATGCTGGAGCAGGGGAAGAGTGTGAGGAGTTCTTCTCTTGCAGAGGAAGGAGGTGGAGAGACAGAATGTGATGAACTGATGCCATTCCATCCCCCTGTGCTACTGAGGAGGAGGGGGTAGAAGAGTTTGGAATGAAGCGGAGTCCAGAAGAAAGGTGTGTGTAGGAAGTTGGTTTCAGATGTGTTAATTGTTTTTCATTATCCTACTCTGCCTAATTGGCAATAAAGCAAATTACTTTCCCTAAGTTGAATCTATTTTGACTGTGACAGTAACTGGGGAATGATCTTTCCCTGTCCTTATCTCAAAGCATGAGCTTTTCAATGCATTTTCTTTCTGTCTCCACTTGAGGAGGGGAGTGATAGAGCAACTTGGTGGGCACAGCATCCAGCTAGAGTCAACCTACCACACTTTGCTAGCTTTTTTTTTCTTAGTTATTTTAAGCATCTCTTTTGAACCTTTACTTTTCTCCTACTTTCACTCCACAGAACACTCATGCTTGAGAGTTGTTAGTCAATTTGCTGTCAAGTCCCTTGAGGCTGTTCAGATAGTACTTCTTAAGTCTTGTTCTCCATTATTGACATCAGAGTTTCCTTTACCCTTTTACCTACTCCTTGGATATAAAAATTGCCTCCAAGCTTTCCTACAATTAGGTATTGTTTATACGTGTCTGGAACAGAACAATTAAAATAGAAAAGAGAAGCCAAGTATCTTTGGGCTACTGGCCTCTGAGTAGTCATTCTTGGCACTCATCTGAAAACGACTTGTGCAATGTCAAGTTCTGTCTCAGTCCCAATATGTTTCTTGCTCTTGTGTTCTTTCTTTCTGGCATAGCTGCTATTCTTCCCACAATTGCTGCCAGAGCCATTAGAGACCCAAAGTGCATGTGTGGTTCCAAGTCCTCACAAAGTGCAAGAAGAATTCTTGTGACACGTTCAGTATCTTCCTAACTTAACAGCAATCAGTTTTTGTTACTGCTGCTCAGGAGATCCTTGAGCACAAGATACATTTTCAGTCTTCACACCATATTCTGCATTCTGATCTCGATAATAATACAAATATCAGTTGATTTTGAACACAAGTTTTTATTTAGGATCATTTCACTTATTAATTAAAAAGATTGCGTATGGCATAGAAAAAATAGTTCAATTATCTGTATAAGTTCAAAAATGCTGAAAAAAAGGAATGTTTATTCAAGATAGAAATAGATCAGATTCTTACCACTGCTCAATTCACAGGGGAACACTGCCTCAAGGAAGCAAGAGCAGTCCAGGAATTCAAGTACCTTAATAAAGGATCCTTTATTTCAGAAGCATAACAACCAGATTGGTGAGGCTGACAGCCTTTATATAAAAGCTTAAGAGTTTTAAAAAGTAAATTCATGAATTAAGGTATTAACATTAATAGTATCCTCTGGTGGTAGACCTGGCCTGATTTTTAAGAAAAAAGCTGAATGAAACTTGGGCTAAACTGGAAGACAATGCTTGTTCAAAAGACATAAGGCATGTTCAGTCTTACATTTTCATCAGAAGGTGTTCTGCAGACATAGCATTTTGTTTGAAATATACAAGTGAGAGGCCAAAGAAATGAAAGCTAATTAAAGTCTCCTGAGATGAAAAACAAATCTTAAGAATCTTTGCAGTAGGAGAGGAGCTAGGCACTGTGAACGTTCCCTGGGAGAAATCTGGCTGATTCTGGTGGAAAAAAATCTGAGTTATGTGGCTAAAAACCAGACAGAAAGTTTTCTTTCTTATGTTTTAAGAGATAGCAAAGAACTATCCACCTGAGCAATCTAGATCAAAGGGGTTTGGGGTTTTGTTTGTTTTGGTTTTTTAAATGACTACAGCAATTGCTACTTGGCAAGACTAAAATAATCTAAAACAACTTTATTTTTCACTGTGTGAACACTGTATAAACAAACACAACACTCTCATTATTTAAATAACCAGCAATTTCTTATTTTAAAAGTTTTTTGGCAAATCTAATTTCTCTGTTTTGAGGAACATGGAAATTTCAATTGCAAGGTATCTGATTTTTCAAAGGACAAACAGCAATCTTCTTAAATCAACAATATAAATTTCAAGGCATCCAGTACAATTTATGACTTCTGAGAATAACAATTTTAGGATTTATGTACATTAACATATTGCAGTGTTTGGTTTTCAGAAATAGAGCAGAAACACTGTTTTCACACATGCTGAGATTAAAATAATGCATGGAAATAAGCAGGCTTTATCTCTGAAAATTAGAAAAAAAACCCAAAATATGGAGGTTCTGCTCTTCCACTGCCTTAGATTTATGTAACTTCACTACTTCAATAATGTAAATATTTGTGGATTCCTGTGACCTGTCACTTGGTCTGGCTTCTACACCTGAATGGCTCTGAGTACATCCAGACTCAGTCAGAGACAGGGACAGCAGCTGTCACTGACTCCAGGTGTGTAGGCAGCAGGGTAGGCAACAGGATGAGTTCAAAATCCTCCTCTGACATTTGCTTTGTGCCACAGGAGTTTCCAGTCTCACAACCTCGACTTGGCACTGGCTTGCCCAGGCTCTGCAGGGATGGTAAACACTCAATTAATTACCCAAGTAAATCCAGCAGGGACAGGCTGTCTTTAAACAAGGAAGTACCCCATTTGGGAGTTTCTAAGCTCAAACTAACTTTTAACTTTGGAACATGTATAAAAGGTGTAACAGTGCATAAATTTCTTTTTACATTTTTATTCATTACTTTGTTAGTCTCTCTGTTGACATTAAGCAGGTAGAACACTACTTCCAAGGGCTCCAAACTTGATAAACTCTAAAAAAATCTATTTGTCATGTCAGAGACTCACCTACTGAACTTTTCATGAACTATTTTGATTTTTCCCTTAGAAAAATTATCTTACTATCCCACCATTTTACCTGAAGTATAAAGTATTCACATAACATGCAGCATAATGCTGTTGTGGGTTCTGAAAGGAGTGTGACATATCCAATATATCTCATTTTTTCATTTTATTAGAGATATGTTATGACTGATATAAATGTCAAATATTTGTTACTGTAATATTTCTCCATTAATATCACTCATCATTGCATGGTCTGCCTAGGTTAGCATGCTCCTTTCTAAACCTTAATAGTGAACTAATTTATATCTTAGTCACTAATTGATTTTGACTCATAAATGTTTAATTTATGTGATGGCTCCATTATGTGTCTCTAAAACCACTTGACACAAACCACTGATTGGAATTCCATCTGCACTCTGTGCTGCACTCCATGAAGCTTAGGTTTCATGCATTGGAAGCACAGAATGTTTGAAAAGTTCTAATTTTTAATCAATTGTGTATTCAATTAATTTTTACTAATTGCAACATGGTGGAATGAAGAACATAAAAATAAATGAGACTAAAAACTTAATGAATTGGGTAGAATATGGCAATTTATGCTGTGATTATTTAGTAAAGGGTCATATGAGCTCTTTGAACTGTGATGAAATTCACCTTGAGTAAAACCTAGGGACAATGCTTATAGGCTGCTTAAATTCTAGTCATTGCATCAAATCTCCCTAACTACAGTCACTTTTTCAGGACTAAACTCTTTTCAGAGAAATAAATCCCCTAATCACATAAATCGGAATTACAAAATGAGGATTAGAACAAGTCAGACAAAGCTTAAACAATAAATTTTGTTTCTGCTCCCTTCTAAAGCTTCATGAGTTTGAGTAGGAGGTATTTCTGAAATCATGAAATTCTGTCAAAAGCTTTGGATTCACTCAATACATACCCGGTATAAAACGTGAATTAAACATGAAGTATGGAAGTGGTGTTTAGGGGAGGGAGAGCTGTAAAACTGGGAATCTGTTCATGGATGAATTTGATCCTAAGACAGAGATTACATAGAAATGCAGTAGCCACATCAAAAAGATCTGTAGCACTTCAGAAAGCACCTCACTTTAGTCAGTACACCAAGCGTGGCAGCATGCCAAAGAATTAGGTCTGTATTCCTGCCGTGCTCTTCCGGTGAGGAACCTGGATGGTATGAAAAGTATGGCTCTGCAAGGAATCACAACACAATTTTCAAAGGTAGGGACAAGTCCTCCCAGCCACATGCATTTCAGTGAGGCACACTTGGAATTTTCCAAGGAAAAAGGTGGTATTTTGCAGGGTGCTTGCATGGTGGAAAATGGCAATAGGCAAGGTTGCAAGAGGCGAAAAAAGCTCAGCTTGCCACTAAGCTTCAGGTAGATTCTTTGGAATTGCAACAAGGCACCAGCATGTATGTTCATGTGAACATGAAAGCATGTGTAATGTACTTAGCTGGTCAGAAATGGAATTTATTGACCTCACAGAGGAGGGCCTCCACATTTTACTAGGTCAAAGGAAAGTAAATTATCCACAGGAAAATATGCCCTCACGTTTACTATTCAAGAAAATATCTTCTCACAAGCCTCACCAGCTCATGAGTCAACATATGCCTGTCATGCCAAGACAAAAAATTCTTCCTATTACATGCAGATGAGGAATCAAAATACCAGGATCTGCTGGGTTTAAGTGTCTTTTAGTAGGTTTTTCATAAGACCAACGGATGGAAACTGTCTGCCACGAATGCTGTTGGGAAGCTGTGAAAAACCATCCCCAGTGCAGCTGTTTCTGTCTCTTTTAAGGAGATCCATACATGTTACTGGAATGTGCACACATTATTTAGGCATGTGTGCACTAGAACCCAAGGCACATTAAACTGTAGTCGGAGGCATCACAGATATCCTTACAGATATCATCCGTGGTGTTTGTTATACCAAGATACCAGAATGCTCCCTTAGGCACACAGACTTCAGAAAATACAATCAATGTTCAGTAAGACCTAGAATGTGTAACTGCTGTTAAAATAACCTCACATGCAGAAGTACAGCAGAAAAAAAAATTCCTCGCTTCATGAATGCTCAATGCTGAAATGAGCACACAAGAATTTTAGAGATACTGTTCTGATATGGAAAAGATTTATCCTCTGAGAAGAGGTGAGTAGACAGCCTGGTAGTGAGATTTGGGGAAAGAAGGAGAACTCTGAGCTAGAATTGTAGATTGAGAAAATGAATTGTGAGAGATAGACTGGCAAAAAACTAACTAGAAAAACACTAATAGAGCAGAGTGCAGCATGGATGAAATAGTTTCCAGAAACTAGAGGGACCAAGCATTTATTTGTCTGCAATCCTATGGCTGCTACTACCCAGAAAGTCTTGGGAGTGTCCTGCT
>NW_005054595.1:215366-216430 GCF_000277835.1 Geospiza fortis | reverse complement strand
ACCATTTTGAGAATCTGATAAGTGACTATTGTTACTTTTTGCCTAAAACAGAGAAGCCTGAGTATAATTATACAGAGGGTGTGTGCTTTGCCACAAACATGCCTGGGGTGTTTCATGTTGTGACGACATGTTTACAATTCTGTAATCTTTATCCTATATAATTTTAAGGATTTTTTTTTTTTAATGCTAAACACTAACGAGTGCTCTGACTTCTCAAATCATAAGTAAGAGATGAATGATCCATCCCATTTGCTCTCTAGCTGTAGTGGGTTGGAAGGAAGGGCACAGCACTGGTTTTGGTAGCCCAGTATGCCTGCTTTGCCACTGAACCTGCCTGGCACTGTATTCAGAAAACTCTGAGCTTTTCCCAGCCTCATCTCAGATCCTCTCCCACTTCTGGCACAGGTAAGAGGGGAAAAATCTTTTCTTTTCTTTTCTTTTCTTTTCTTTTCTTTTCTTTTCTTTTCTTTTCTTTTCTTTTCTTTTCTTTTCTTTTCTTTTCTTTTCTTTTCTTTTCTTTTCTTTTTTTTCTTCTCTTTTTTTCTTTTTTCTTTTCTCTTTTTCTTTTCTCTTTTCTCTTTTTCTTTTCTCTTCTCTTTTTCTTTTCTCTTTTTCATCCCTTCTCTCTTCTCTTTTTCTTTTCTCTTCTCTTTTTCTTTTCCCTTTTTCTTCCTGTATGGCTGAAGCTGCTCAGTATTCATTTTCTTAGAAGTGGGAGGACTTCAAAAAGAGTGTTGAATGGAAGCTGGGCAGAAAATAAATAATGGGTAGAAATACTGTGGGCTTTGCTCTTCTGAGGCTTTAGGAAGGAACACAAACAATACAGTGTTAAGTTACCAAACTTAAATTATTATTTATAATTAGCCTTTTCAGGTAAGACTTTTCTGTGTACCAAAGAGCACTGATAAATATAGTTTTCATTTGCAACCAGCTTTTTTATTAACTGATGGTGTGAGAAGGTTATATACCTGAACTTCATACAGAGGAAGAAGAGAACTAGAAGAAAGAAAAAAGTACCAAGGGAGATTGGGGAAATAGAAATGTTAATGACAAGAAACAAGGAC
>NW_005054595.1:187147-215326 GCF_000277835.1 Geospiza fortis | reverse complement strand
TAATCCAAGGAGGGAGGAGACAAAGTGGGTGAGATGCTTGGTGGAGGAGTGACTGCTGAGATGATAGGGTGGAAGGTGAGAGATACAGAGCTGGAGGTGGGAGGAGATTCTCAGAGAAGAAAAGAGGGGTAAAAGGAGCACATGTAGGAAGGAGAGCAGAAGTCTGGCAACAAGCTGGAGGCTGCAGCTGTGAAAGGCGCACAGGAAGCAATCTACAGGACTCCAAGAAGATCAAAGGTAGAACAACAGCCTTTACAGCATAAGAGGATAGGTCAGAAAATATCCAGATTATTGCAAATTTCAGGAATATTTTTTAATTCTTAACTTTTCCTTGTCACTTGATTTTCTGTCTAACTTTAGAGAAGAAGAAATTAAGAATCAGTTAAGGGGTTTATGCCATGGAGTGTCCCTTGAGTTAGTACATGTGGAGTTTTATAGCACCTGTCACAATGACTCACCTCCAGGTTCCTGATAATCCTCTGAGACAGCTATTATCTTAAATACAACTTGGCAGACAGGCTGATAACTGTTGTTATTTGCTGTAACTTTCTGGAAGGAGGTCCTCTATAGGCTGTTCAAATAAAAAATAATGCTATGCTTAATTATTAATAATTTAATAATTTTAGAAAAACATCAGCCCTTGCTATGATAAAAGAATTTAGCAAAGATCCAAAAAGACAGGCAGAGGAGGCAACAGCCCTGCCACTTGGCTCAGATGTTTATTTAGACAACCAAGTTCTGAAGCAAAGCCTGTGGAAATATTATAGAGTCCTATGCATTTGAACAGCTGTACTCACAGCTGGCATCCCTCATCCTGACCTGTCTCTGTGCTTGGTGTAAATAAACATAATAACCCCAAATCTGAAGAATTATCTCTAATATGACATGTATTATCCTGCTTCCAGTACTTTGTGGGGATTAAATGGGATTAGGCTGTGTTTGCAAAGAGTTACTGCAGTCAATGAAATTTGTTCTGGATTGGCAACAGGACCTGATCCACTGCCTCCAAATTCAGGAGTATTGCAGAGGCTGAAGGGGCCAGAGGCAAAGGCTGGTCCCGAAAGGATTTCTTAGAACTGGTCTTCCTTGTGTAGCATAAGTGTTGAGAGGGAATTATCTTGAGCTAGAGGTTTCATAATTCCTTATCACTTGAGACAGCTTACATACAAGGGAGTTTAAAAGGTCTGTGCAACTTTTTGTTTGTGGCTGATACAAGATCAGCTGGATGGTGGGGCACTGGGCAGCAGGGTTGCTTAGGGTCACTGCAGCAACTCTAATTTTCTGTGAATCAGGAGGTAAGTTTGCAGGCTCTTCTGCAGCTCTGCAGTTCCTTGTGGCAAAAGTTGTGAGAGCAGCTCTCCCTCCATACAGGTATGTGACCCTGCTCCTGGGCTAGAGGCAGATTCTGAGCACGCAGCTGGATATTGTATAAACTTCTTGTAAGTGTAATGTTGCATCCTAAAACTTGCAAAGTGCTCCTAACTGTTGGTTATTGAAAGCAAAGAGAGATGTTATTCAGCCTCTATTTCCTGACTCTTTATAAATCCAAGAAAAGTCAATTCACTAAAATTTATAAAGACTATATATACTGGTAATCAAATTATTTCGCTTGCATATCTTGATAATATTGCGTTTATTGCTAATATTTCATTTCAGAAAGAAATATAATGAAACTTTAACCACAAAAAATGTATTAATAATTTGCCTGATAATCATTATCTTGTATATGAAAGTCTATTATATAAGAAACTAAATACATATGTTATAAAAAAATATGAGCAGAGATATCAAGTTTGGGGCTGTATACATTTAATAATGTGATAGAAAAGAATATATGAAAGATTATTAATTATTACATGTAATAATTATTAAAGCTAATTATTAATTATTATATGTAATAATTATTAATTATGGGAATGCTATCATTATTACTTAGAGGGGAAAAGCATATATATGCCTTTCTGTGTAGTTTTAAAACTATAATTTATGTGCATATATAAAATATATAATAATACATAATAAATATGCTGAAGCAATATGAGTTAATTTATATATGGAAGTACTGAGATCAACCCAATAAATGTAGCATAATCATGTGCTATTTTACTGATTTATTTTCTTGACAATTGACACAATAGCTATAATTACCCAGCGATTTTTTTAACTTGGCAGAAATATCCTACTCATTAAAAATATGTAGTCTGTAGTTGCTTAGTTTGTTTGGGTTTTTTTTTCTGTCCTCAAGTGAGACTTCAAAAGCATGTATATAATTGGCACAACCAGGAAAATGATCAGAAATGTAAGGGGTTTGGATTAAATTACTGTATTTTGCAACTACTTTTTTTTCCTGTAACTGATAGTTACATGCATATTTCTGTAACATGTTTTCATCTGGAAGAACAGTGCCACATCTTGGAACTGAAAATTACATGATCTGAGAAGTTCAGGGTATCTGTTAACCCCCTCATTAATTTACTGCTAGTGCACAGAAATTACTGCTAGTAATTTCTCTACTGCTCTGCTCTTCATAGTGTTAATATTTCTCAATACACCATGATATTACACAATTTTTCATAATCTCTTTAGATCTTCAGCTGCTGCCAAGGGATCTCCTGTGGCAAGGATAATTTTATTTTTCAGTGTTGGTGTTTTGTTTTTTTGTCTGTGTGCGTGAATTACATATGATTCTTTTATTGAGGTAATTCAATATCTTCTCAAGAAAAATATGAAGAAAAGTGCAAAAAAATCCTTTTTTGTATCACAAAAAGTTTTTCTCAATTCCAGCCACTGATTCTGATTCCCTAAGTGGAGTTGGCAGCTTCCCCAGGGGTAGCTTCAGTAAAACTTTCTTCTCCTGCTGGTCTGATGAGGAGCAGGGCTTTCCCCAGCAGTAGGCTGATGGTTTGGCTTTAGTGTTTGAGGCTGGATGTGTTTGAGTTTTGGTGTTTGAGGCCCAGGGAAGAGCTTCTGTGTCTGAAACATGTGAAATGAAAGATCAGGGTGTCAGTCATTTGACAGGTCTCCAGTACTGGAGAAGTCACCAAGAAGTTGACCTTAAACTTAGAGATTGACAGCTGGAAAAAAATCTCCTGTACATATGTTGTTCCTAATTATTACAGAGACAAAATTACAGTGTAGCTGGTAGGCAAAAATTAACATAAGGACTACCCAGTCGTTCTTCAAAACCACGGATACTGTCTGGTCTGATTCACTATGTTGAGTATTTCTCAACAGGTATTGCACTAGTGAAAGATTTCAGAATTACTCCATTATTCTCTAAGGAGAAGAGTTTTGCAAGAAGTGGAATATATCCAAGTAGGGACAAGACTTATTAAATTTCTCCTGACTTTCAGAAGATGTTTGCTTTAAAATTTTTGTCTCCTGCCATTGGAACCTCCTCTCTGTGCCATCCCCATGATGTCTAAGACAATTTTTTTTCTCAGTACCATCAACTTATTACATTTCAGGGCCTCGCCCACTTCAAATGTCATAGGCCCAGGGGAGTAACAAAGATTGGGAGGAAGAATCTGCTATTGCAGGACACCCAAGATAAGAAAAAATTAAGAAAGCCAGCCTGACAATAATAGAACTGTAAATTCTACAACTGATGAGCACCAAGTCATCCAAGATAAGAAGCCAGCTCAGCATAATTCAGAAATAATAAAATACTAAACACTGAATATATTAGATAAGCAGAACATATAAAAATTAACAGCATATAAAGAGTCCTTATCATTTTTACTTAGGATTATAGTGGATTTACTTTATGGATTCACCACAAAATACCCATCTTCGTGCAAATATGAGATAATAAAGCCCTTGGCTCTGTGTGTGATTGGCTCACTGCACATTGGGTGATGAATTATTGTTTTGGGGGCGACACTTAGATTTCACTAGCATTAATAGACCAACCCAACCCTTTCAGTAAGAGATTTTGATAGCCCTTTACTGTTCCAGACTCACAAGAAGTCTATGTTATAATATTATGAGTTTCTCTATTGGATTCTGTTTTGCTAAGTTCCTTCCTATCTGTATTCTGAGTTACTCTCATATGAGCCCACAGGAATGAAAGGATCCCCTGATGCTTTTGGGATTTCTTCACCTAATCCCCCTGCTAGAATCACTTGAAAACAAATTTTAAAAGTGATTTTGAGGACTGAGAAAAGCAGCAGCTTATGCATGCCACAATCAGTGAAGAAGAACCCAAAAGCAATATATCTAGGGGAAAAGCCTGAAGCAATTGCTGGGTTTTCTATCACCCATTTTCCCCTTAAAGGGCTTCATTACAGTTTGACAGAGGAACTCATCAGTGGCAGGAGCCAAATATATCACACTGTTTCCACTGTACTGCTGCCAAGTTGGCTTGACCCACTGGTATTTTAGGATGTTTTTCCATATCGTCAGGACACATTGGGAACCACAAGGGACAGCACCTTAGGACCTAACACTTAACAGAGCTGGGAAAGCTACGGCTGGGAGTCTCTGGTGGGTAATGAAGGAGCTACACAGCAGTTTGATAAGAGTCTTCCAAACTCTTGTGAGGAGAAATAAGGTATTAATGCATGTTGGGGAGGATTTTTTTTCAGGAGGTTGAATAATGCTTGATATGAGTGGTTGGAGTATGAGTCAGGGCATGCACTGGCAATCCTTGAAGGCCAAGACACCTGCAGTAAAATCTGTGATGTGAGCCGAGCAAAAAAATTGTAATACCATGTCTGCAATCTTTGTCCAAACTTTCCATTAATGCCAGCTGGTAAATGTTTTGAACTTTTCTTCTTGAATTTTCTATCTTTTTCATAATCTGTATGTATTTACCAGAAACTTGGGCAACTGTTTTGGTACCATCAGTATGGTGCACTGATATGGAGAGGAGATGAAAGACCTTTTTGGGGACTTTGATTGGAATTGTTCTAACATTATCATTCTAATCATTAGATGCCTAACACAAGTGTGTTATTTAGAGGCTTTGCAGTTAAAGGGGAAACATCAGTACCTCTAAAAGATATGCACTCGCTGGAACTGTTCAAAAATAAGTAGCTGTAGCACTTTGTGATATGGTTTAGTGAACATGGTAGTACTTGGTCAAAGGTTGGAGATCTTTTCCAACCCTAATGATTTCATGATTCTATGATTCTATATAGTCTTGTCTAAGAAAAGGTTTCAAGTACTTGAGATATGTTCACTGATCTCTAGTGAGAGGAAAAGAAATAAATTTATCTCTAGACGCCTGCTTTTAGCTGGATAAGTTTATGAGTAACAAATATTTGTAACTAACTTAAACAAGGAAAAACATAGCATGAAACTATGCCTTTCTTTTATTTTAGAGCTGTATAGATAAGATAGTAAAAGGAAAATTGATATAACTAAGATATCTTTGTTCTTTCTTCTTTTATGTGAGGCGACCTGACTTAGAAAACTCTGTTCTATCCTGTGGCTTTTGGAAAACCAGGTCATACAAAATAGCAGTCACTGTGAGAACAGATGAGACAGAAATAGTGAATATGGAATTTGGGAATGATATTAGTTCTGTATTATTATTTCATAATTTGTGTGTTATATATTCATGTTCTTCATGTGCAATACCTGAAGATAGGCCATGCTCACTCTGGGATGGCTCTTGTGAAGTGGAAGTGCAGTGAATTGTTGAAGCTGGTCTGAGTGGATAGCTCATGTGCTGCTTCTTGTGTGCTATGTGATACCCAGAAGGCTTTAATTTCCTTAGGAAATCAAATAACCTTTCATGACTACACAATATCTCTCCCTATAAAGTAATACCTCATAGTGTCTCCAGTACACAGAGAGAAGTCTCACCCAGCTGTGGCGTATTGCATATTTTCCTTTTTCTTCCCCAGATGATTCATTTCCATCACTCTCCTTCTCAGTAGAACTAAGGGTGAACAAGAGTGTGTTGAATCAGAAAGAGCTTATTTGGGGACAAAAGCCATGGGTTCTTTTTTTTTTTTGTGTGTGTGTATGTGTGTATATGCTTTGTTTTCTTTTGAGGGGGGAAGGTTTAATGATTTAATCTTTCACTGCTGAGCAAGGTACAACCCTTCCTGTGGGACATTTCCACTTCCTGTGAAGAAACCAGAGAGCCACTGAGTGGTGACAATAGGATTTTTAGTAGAGACAATAGAAGCCACGTAAAATGATGCTAATAGAATAACCTGGATACACAATAAATTTGTGTGTTAATTTACCATGGAAAGTGGGTTAATATAATTTGTCTCAAAAGCAGGGAGAGTACCCAAAAACTTACAGATAATCATGTTTTAGATACTGAGAATATTAGTCTAATCTTTTGCCCCAGGGGTTGGCATTTTACCTAACAACTATAAAGTAGATTTTGTTGAGTGTTTTTTAACAGTTTATGTCCTTAAAAAGTTCAGGGGGTGGAAAAGTAGAGACAGAACTTTCCTGGGGATTTCTAATTTGCTTCCCAACATCTTCTAAGATATGTTAACATTTCCACATCTGAAAAAGAATTAATTTTAATACTAGTTTTTATAAGCTTCATGATAGGCAGTTGAAGAAAAATTTTGAGTGTTATAACTGGGAAACACAGGAATATAAACTCATGCTGTGCTATACTGTACAACAAAGAATGCCTACAGGAATGTGGGAATGTTTATGTAATCATCCTGAAAATTCAAATTGTATGTACCATAAAGGTATGTCTGATAGAATGGATCTTAATATTAAAAATATTAAAAAAAAAGAAAGAAAAGGGAGACATAACCTCTTTAGGAATCTGAAGGCGGATAGGAAAGCCCCCCAAAGAACGCGTTTTCCAACGGGTCCACTATGAGATACGTATAAAAGCCATGAATAGCACTCATCTCTTCAGCATTTTCTTGTCAGTAGTACGTTTACTCCAGAAAATGTATGTGGACTTCATTTGGAAATAACAACAGCACTTCCCATTTTCTGCTTCCTGCAGTTTTCTCTGTCTTCATGAGGCATGTGAGTGTCATTCACTCTGCTTCTCCCTTTTGACAACTTTTCCTTGTGGGACAGTTTGTCTGTTGCTGCACCACTGGGGATTCTGATGAAGTACACAACTATTTGTTTTTGTGTCCCCCTTCTGTTGCTGTATGTCTCTACTCTCTTCTGCAACCTCTGAACTCTGATATGAAGTCAGAGGACACAGGACCATTAAGTACTTATGGTTTGTTTTAGTTTGTTTTTAAGAAACAGAAATTACTGACATCCAGAAGTTTACAGCTTCTCTCAGATTCCTGTCCTTTTAACTTGTTTCTGCAGTTGAGCCAGGCAGTCCTCATTTCACTGCCAAGCACTGCTGCTGGGAGAGATTTTGCTTATGCAGGATGATCGTAGGATATCGTAAATCATAACATTAGGTGGTACAGCTCAGCATGCGTATATTGAAAACTGAACATCATTATGTTGAAAGTAGCAGATTCCAACAAAAAAACCCAGATGTTTTCCTCATTAAGGGTGCACACTGATTCCCACACACTGCAAAAAGAGAAAATGAGCATGGTAGGGAACCTCTCCACAGGCAGCAGTGAAGGAGGATCCCAAACAAGAACATGCTCAGGAGACCATCCGAGGAGGACGTACAATGGAAACAATTAATAACAATGAAAGTAGTTCATGGGAAGCACAGTGTGGAGGACTGCTTAACTTTCAGCAGTTAAACATCCCTCTCTAATTAGAAAAGAGAGGAAAACAAAATTTCTGCACTTTTCAAGGATGAGAAGCTGGAGTTATTCAGGGTCACAAGATTACCCTGGCAGTGAGCCTTGTGCTGAAAATTGCACAAAAAGTTGTTTTCAAATGACCAGGATCACTTTCAGTCTTGCCTTCACTAATAGGAGGTAAAAACCTCAAATTTATTAATTTTCATCCACCTGAGATTTACTTAGCAGAAATTAGATTACAAAAAGGCAGATTTTCCCATAAAAGCTAAGATTCCAAGTAGAGCAACATAAAATAACAGAACAGCAGTCAGTCACAACAGAGAGAAAATACTAAACCTGTGACTTGCAAACTATTCAGTGCTGTACTAACTATTCAGTCTGGACCTAAGAATCTATTTTTAGGAATATTTTTTCTCTCTCACAATTAAGCCAAATAAAAGTCACTTTCTCTTGCTGCTGCCAGAAGAATCTTTTAAAACAATCCATTCATTGAATTCACCTGAGATAAAGAGGTATTTATAAAATATTTCTGCAAAAGCTTGTCAAACTGTTATTATTTAGTAGTGGACATTATGATGGAGTAATACGTTGGTTGATAGAGAGGTCAGTGTAAAAATAAATGTATTTTTAGGTAGCTTCAGAAAAAGAAGTCGTTGGGATTATGTCCATTGAGCTTCCAGTAAAATAGGAAAAGCCTTAACACTTGGCAAGGAAACATTGTATTTGATAAAAAATCCCATTCAAAATATTCTGAAATTTCCTGATTTTCTTCCTTGAAAATACACTATCATGATGAGTAAAATACAAATATGCAGATATGAAAGAAGAAGTGACCAAAAACCAAGTAAGTAAGTTACCCTTTTGTCTCCTTGACCTTTGACTCACTTGGATCAAACTTGGATAAAGATTGCAGTCACTAAGTATCCTACCACGAGATGTAGGTAGTGGCTTTTAGTCAGGCTGCAAAAATAACCCCTTCCCCCAGCAGCAGCGCAACTTAACTTTTTCTTCTGGAAAAAAAAAAAAAGATAAAGAGGGAACTGACGTCTCTTGGAATATATAAACACTCCCCCCCCCCAGTTCACAGCCTGTGCTTGGTGGGGAGGTTTAGCTGCTTGTCTGTCTGTTGGTAACTTGATGCAAGTCATGTGCTGAGTACTTGTGTGTTCAGCTGAAAAATCAGCCGCCCTTATTCAAGGTGAGTCAAATGAGACAACGTTTAAAATCAGAGGGTTTTCCTCAGGAACACTTTTAAGGTCAGTTGGGTGGAAGATCTTGAAAATGTTACTTTTTAGTGCAAAATGAAATGGAAGGATTTTACAAAGCTGCTAGCAAGAAAAAGTGACATTTTACATGGGTTAGTGGAATGCTTTGTTACTATGATAACAGCGATGTTTTATGTTCAGTATGGTTGGCTTTCCCAATTACATTCTGTGTTTTGATATTTAATATTCTTGAAAATACTATTCTGGAGTCATATGAATTTATTTTAAAAAATGCATATTTTAAAGAAAATTTCTAGCATTCACTATTGCAGTTAAAAAGCTTGAAACTATAATTTCAAAGAACATCAAATATATAATGAGATTATTTGTATTTTATAAGGGCTTGCTTTAAGTTTATAGGTACAGAAGTCTAAGTTAAATAGTGAAGAAAGAATTTAATAACATTTTTCATCTTTCCTTCAATAAAGTTGTTTATAAACTGTCTTTCAGAGATTTGAATGGACCATTTTCATTGTTATTAATTAATATTCTGTTAAGGATCTTTGAAACAATATTAAAAAGTACATACCCAACACTCTAGAATGAAGTGAATAATCTTATTAATCCTGCAGTCAAATGTGAGTCTAAATGATACAACAGCCTCACAGACCATAGCTAATTTTTTATGGTACTTTCTATTCTGCTTAAGGTATGTAATTTTCACTTGAATATAAATTCCCAGAAAGTGCATTCCTATTGGAAATTTCTACCTTAATCTTCACATTTGCAATTCAGTTCTGATAGATGAGAATAGTATGTTGACTTGTATATGAATTGAGTGTTGTGGTGTGAGTGCTCTTCACTCACAATTGTGTAATTTATAATTTGAATTGCATAAATTGGGATGTCTAGACTGCTATTACATTGTTTTTGGTGGGAGAAGGGTGAATATTTTTTAATTTTCAGAAGCTTGGAATAGACACAAGTTGTTAGCAGTCACTTGCTTTCTAGCTGGTTATTGTTAGTGTTCATGAGACTTGCCTAGTCTCCCAAAAAAAAAAAAGAAAATCACTGAAAAAGCCTGTAGAAACTTAGGTAGAAATGTATTTTGGTGAAATGTGTATTACTGTGGCATTTGAAAATCTTCAGTATGTAAGTCAAGAAAAAATGTCTGATGATATCTAAAAGGCCCCCTTAAATATATCTGAAAGAACTAATTTTGATTTTAAATTTTAAAATGTGTGTTTCCAGGCTGGAAAAAAAATCTTCTTGTACTGGGGAAAAAATCAAATGGAGTTAGGAACTTTTGGGAATTTGATTTAACTGAGGATGTCTGCTTTTCCTCAGATTTGCTACAGTATATAACAGCAATCAGATTTTCAAATGCCCATACTACCTACCCAGTTAGTTGCCTTTTACTGTTCTGTCTTTGCCAAACTGAAGATCCTGATCTCAGCCTAGCTACAACCATAAGAGATTTGGTCCTAGTGGTTTTCACTTCAAAGTTCCTCAAGTCTTATAAATTTCTAACTTAAATATGCTTTGAAATTTGTGGTTAAACACATCCACTACATCCAAAAGCCTTTAATGCTTTGGAGTGGGAACCACATGGAATGACCCGGTGGCAGGTGGACAGACAGGCTGACTTTTACAGTAAGGAGAGTGGGGATATTTTCCCAAGACTGCAAAGAGTCTTTTGGTCGTTCTGCTTGAAAATATCCAAGGAGAAATTCTTAGCATGCCAAATGACCTCAAGCGTACAGAAATAGACATTGTTAAAGGCAAGGGAGCCATAACCTGGCCAAGAGCAGGCAGAAGGTGGGTTTTCTGTGCAGTTAAAGGGAGGGCTCTGGTGCCAGGTAGAGATGTGACATAACTGTGAGTTTGAGATGACAAGGGAGGATACATCATGGTCAGTGGCCCGCTGACCATGGTACCTAATCCGTTAGGGCTTGTTGTACATCCTTTATGTGATAAAAGGATCACGTAACTGACAAAGGAAACAGAGCAGACACTGTTCCTATAGCTGCTTTACTATTTAGAAATTCATGAAGTCCTTCTAGTACTTTAGTCCTCATGAGCAAAATGGTTGAGTTGTTCTTCCACTTCATCTTTCTGTTTTCCTTCTCTCTATGTTTGACCCTGAATGTGTAATTAACTCTTGAAACTGAAACTGTAATTAACTGTTGCCTGCTTTAAAATTGATTTAGAGATGTTCACAACATGTCAGCAAAGAGAAATTAGTAAGAATAAAAAGGACATGGACAGCGACATCTAAAACAGAAAAGGGCAGATTTTCTGTTAACTGGAGATCTAAAGAAAATAACCAACTTGCAAATTCTGTGTATTTGATTGATTCATAATCATAAAGAATAAATTGTAAATTAGGCAGATCTTTGTCTCAATTATTCATAAACAATAAAAAAATCTGAAAAAATATCACTGGGAGCTTATATTTTACCACTTCAGCATTAGTGTCATTCTGATTTTCTTTACCACCCCTTTCACTGGGGGCCAGTTTGTGAGACATATTAACATGTATGCCTAGCAAATCTTATTTTCCAATGACTAATCACAGATATTTTTCTTCTGAGAATGAATACTCTTTAAATTACAGGTATTACCTCTTTCAAGGATCATGCTCTAGTCTTGCTCCAAAAACTCTGACTGAGGACATTCCTACTGGCACAAGGCAGAAAGAGCTCATTCCACAGCAGTGTAACTCCTGCTTCTGCCTGGTGTGGGAGCCACGGGCATGGCAGGCTGCGATAAAAGCAGAGCTATCTATAGCCTCCTCCTTTGGCAGAGGGAGATGTAGAGATGTCTACATCAGGAAGAATGTCATATAAATAATAACAATGTCAGCTTGCCCTAATGCAACAGAGCCAAAAAAAAAAAAAAAGACTGATAAACAAAACTTACCAGTTTGTTTAAGCACCCAGAATGAAGATAATCATATGTAATAAGAAATTGGCAATAAGCCAAAGGTACCTGCAACTTTGTTTGTTTGTTTAGTTTGTTTGGGTTTGGTTTTTTTTGGTTTATTTTTGCCAGTGGCTGGCCTCTGGCTGGCTGGTTTTGTCTTGTTATCTTCCTACCTGCTTCATGTCATGTACTTTGTACTTTGAGCTTTGGAATTTGATATTTTTGTTCACTTTCTGCTTATATTAGCAGCTTCTCTGAGGAAGATCCGTGAGTTTGTCTGGACCAGGAAGAGAGGAAAAACCATCAAGCCTTACAGCAAGAATTTTTGCCCACTGTTTACCTGTGCCCTAACAGAAGAGAGGAATGGGCTGTAACAGAAACTGTGGGCTCCTCTCTGGGGCCATCATCGGTGGTGTCCTGGCAATCTTCGGAGGAGTTCTAATACCACTTGGAGATAATCTTATAAGCAAAGCAGTAAAAAAGGTACTTTATTTCTTTTCACCTCCCCAGGAAATATAATTTGTGGTTATTGAATGCTCATTATTTTTGAATCTTATCTTCTGCTTCTGTTTATTTCCTTTTTTAAAATTTCTTTGTAAAACATAGTTTTTATAAATTAGATGCTCCAAATTTCCCTGGAAATACAAGTAACAGCAAAATTTTAAAAAATATATTATTTATATTTTCACATTCACTTGTTTGCTCTCTCTTGTGCTTCACATTAGAAGCTAAAAAATACTGTGCTTTCAGAATGCAATTTAGAAGTAAGCGGGTTTTATTTTATTGTGTTTATGATTTTCTCATGTTTCTTTTTCTTTTTTTTTTTAATTTTATTTTCATACTTTGGTACTCACTCTATGCAGTTGTATTCATATACTGCAAATAATCTAAACAGTCTTCTGCTGCAGAATCTAATCCTACACTTCATGTATTCACCTCACATTCTGTGATTGTATGATCCAAGTAGATGTTCTCCCCGTGACTGGAGGATCTAATAAAATGCATCTCCCCATTTTGAGTGAAGATTGATTGAAATAGGATGTTTTAGACCTGGCAGACACCATTTTTTTCCTGATTTTTAGATTATTTTCTGTCCCTAAAATTTAGATTTTTATGCAAAGAAAACAGAAAAAAATTAATTTGTTAGATCTTTGGGGAAAAGTGTACGTAACTGGGGGTTTAAATCATGGAGTAATCTGGAATAGAAGCCCTGGCATGTCCATTATGGTGACATAAAATCTTAGAGTCTCTGCCCCCAGAGTTGGTTCTCTGATGGTCAAAAATCTGAAAATCTTAAGATTTTTGGCTATTGCTTAGTCCTGCTATTTATCTGCTGTGGTGCTGAAGACTGTGGACATCTTGGAGACACTTATCCAAAGCACTTCTGGAAGAGTAGCCATAGCCCAAGAGCTGCTATAGTCAATTGAGGAGGTGGATACATGAACTGTCAGGAAATGCTGAACTGTCTGTTGAGGCCCTGGATATATTATAGCATCATTAAAAAAACAAAAAACAAAAAAACCCAAAAAAAAACCCCAGAAACCCAAAAAAACAAACAAAAACCCCAAAAAAACAAAAACAAACAAAAAAACCCCCAACAAAACAAAACAAAAAAAACCACAAAAACAAAAAAAAACCCCAACTCCTATGAAACATCTTAATTTTTTCAGGTAATCCAATGAAAACCAACCTGTAGAAGGATTTTCAAATTGTTATTGTATTTTTGAGGAATTTAAAGATTTAAAGGTCTATAGAGAATAAAAAAAATGTCACTAGATCATGTCTCAACCACCTTACAACATTTTACAAAAAAGTCACAAACAATTGATTGTTTGCCATATTGAGGAAATGACGGGTTTTCTAAAAAACATGTAAATTTAAAAACTTATATCTCCTTATACTTAATACTTACTTATATTAATCCTGAGTGTTGCCTCATACCATTCAATATTTTGAAAGCAAATTACAATATTGGCAGTGTTATGTGTTCATCCATTTACTAAGAGTGGTGAACCAGTTATTCAGCATGGTTTGCAAATGTCTACATAGTCAATTATACCTGCATGAGTCTGTAGTGGTGGCATTAGAGGGAGTAATTTTCCCCTCGACCACTTTTTAATTTTCTTCATTGTGATCATGTTTCAGATGCTTGTACCTATTTCAAGGCAGCTTGTTTGATGTATATATATAAAATGTACCAGTAATCACATAAAACATAAAAGAGTACATTTGTAGAGGCTTTATTTACTTAAGTAAATGGATATGTTTTTTCCTAAGCACAAGTCATACCAGACTATTGACTTTCTGTTTAATGTGCTGACTATTCAGAGACACCGTAAGACTTTAAAGCAATTCCATTTCAGACAAGATGGGCCCAGGTACAACAGCTGAAATATGTGATCAGTTCAGCAGATGCTCTAGAGGGACTTGAATTTAATTAATTCTTATTTTGCCGTGTTGATGAAAGGTCTGTTAATAAAAACAAACTTCTTCTTCATTGCAGCTATATTTAAGATAAATATAGAGCTGACTGCAAAGGAAACAGATCTGCCAAGCAGAGAGTGCTCAAAATACTTTTTTTTTTTTCTGAACTATTTCACTTTTGGAAATGTAATTTTTATGGAAAATCTTTGGTAGAAACAGATCAGCTTCCATGACAAATTTGTTTGGAATTTCTTAAGAATAGTGACTGTAGGAGAGGAAAAGAACAAAGAGTGAGATGTTCTTTCAGATATGGCCTGTAAGCATTTATGTGGAGCAGATTGCCTAGGGAAGTGTTGTAGTCACCAGCCCTGGAAGGGTTCAAATATTAGTAGATATGGCACTATCAAGACGTGATTTAGTGAGCACTGCAGTCAAAGTTTGGACTGGATGATCTTGGAGGTCTTTTCCAGCCTTATTGAATCGATGTTATTTCCATTTGTACTCATATGAGGAAAAATCTAAAAGATGTCCTCACCCTCTGGGTAAAAACAAAACTCAGTATACCACATTTCTAATGGAAGGTAAAAAAATGTTTCGGACACAAACAGTAAAGACAAAATCTTGTCTTAAATTATTCACAGTCAAAGCTTGAAAAAAGACTCCTATTTTTTCCTCTGGTTATCCTATCTCAGAAAAAATTCTAGTCTATTGCATGGTAGTAGGACCAATTCTATATTTTTGGAGTAAATGTAAGCTGGTATCAAATATTATTGCTGGATTAGAATAACAAATGTTGAATAGATTTAGGACACTCCATACTATAGCAAGACAAATTGTCCTAAATTAACTTGTTATCAAGGTTTAGTCAAAGAACATTGCTGTCAATTTACTCTAAAGCAAGATGAATCAAGTCCAGATTAACTTCTCTAGCATCTCCCAATGAATTGGAGGGACTTTAATTTCAAAAAACGATGCAATCAATAGGGTTTTTTGTCTTTTTCTGCTAGCAGCAGAAATCCAACCATGTTTTTCTTAAGCTTCCCTTAAGCACACATCTTTACACTTTAGCAGCCTCATTTCTCCTTTATTGCAGTCATTGAGAGATTAGTCAGAGTAAACACAGCAGGGTATATTGTGCTGAATGGTTGCAAGCTGTTTTTGAAGCAAAATGAAAGCATCTGCAAGTGTACAGAAAATCTCAGGTGTCCTTAGGAACTGGACACTCTATCAGCTGTTATCTCCTGGTGGGTGGGTGCTGTGCTCCACCCATGAGCAGTCCATGAGTGGACAAACCAAACAAAGTTCATGTAACATAAAACACCCAGATGTCACATCTTCATTTGTTCCAATTTATTATCAGACATCTTCAAATCAGAGCACATGGCTATGTTTTCTAGCCTCAGAATGCTTTACCTGTGTCTACAAAAATTTGGATAAAATTTTCAACTCTAACCTCCAGCAGAGGACAGAGTTTAAAAAAATAATACATTTGGACTGGAATATGTGTGTGTGTGTGTATGTGTATGTGTGTATATATATATATAAATATATATATATGTTCTGAATTGTTTTAAGGCTCTTTAAAGAAACTGTCACTTGAAGAGTACACTCAAAATGACACCAGCAGCAGCAGCACCTTGGCAGGGATCCACAAAAGGAGATTAGTGCTAAACTATTTCAGCTCTGATACTATTCATGGAAAGGTGCCTTTGATTTCAGGACCAAAGGGCAAAAGTCCTATCCTAATTTCTACGAACACTGAATCTGTCCAGAGGGGAGAAAACTTTCCATTAAGGTCTTAGGGGTTTAGAAAATTGATCTTAGTAGATTTATGAGTGAAACATGGAAGTTTCAGAGTTCTCTACAAAGAAATACTTTGCTTGAGATTATAAAATACACCTTTTTAACTGACTCTACACATTTCAGTTGAACATTCTCATGTCCATTGTCATTAATACTAGATATAATCATGTCTCAAAAAAAAGAAAGGAGTATTCAAAAGAACAAATCAGAAAGATTTTATCTGATATTTTTGGAAAAAATATTTTGACATGGCTCAATTTCTACTTTTTGCCTTTCCCTCCTTAAAACAATATTATCTTTTTAGGCAAACGTCCCATCACTTCCCTTATGGGGTTTTTTTCCCAGCTAGGCTTAACCACTCAAAGCTATTGGTAGTGGATTCACTTGCTAGAAAGCCTTTATCACCACTTCTCTAAGATCTTCTGCTTTCTACCTGAGTGCATATGCTCAGGAGCTGAACAGAAGCCATGTAATAACACCTAATATATTGAACTCCTGAGGCATTGATAATACAGAATGCTGAATGATTTGTCACAATGCCTCAGTGCTGTACTGGTTTAGTCTCAGTTATTTTTAGGAATAAGTCCTTCAATTGTAGCTATTATTATGTTTATTCATTTGTCTCTACATATCTGTGATCTGTGATTGGCCAGATTATATCTAATTTAAAACTGTCTTTGTGACATTCATCTGCCTTCTTTACACAAACTAATGAAGCTAAAGCAACTGCTGGCTCTCAGCAGAACACAAATTATGTAACACACATATTCCCATATTATCAATTTTAAGCTTTATTGAGTCCCAGAATTCTGTTACTAAGGACTGAAAAGAAATAAAAGTTATGATCCAAAAAAGCCTGAGAAGAAAAGCAAGCAATAAGCTAATAATTATAATTTAACAAGTAATGAGTCATTCTTCCAGCTGTAAAATGAGAAAAGATTATTAGCTTTTCTTGAGCTTTACTTTTTCAGTTTTACAGAATGTATTGTTTGTTTCCTCCAGTTTATGTTGGCAGGGCAACATACACAATTTTGTTACAGTCCAAAGTACTTGTGACACTTCTCTGTTCCCTGAAAATGGCATATTTTGTCCATCTGGCCAGATTCTTTGTCAAGACAGAAACTTTGTCTTAAATTTTGTGTTTCTTCATCAGAAATCATGATGGCTTCATTTACTTGAATCAACGAAGTACAGCAAGTTTCTATTGCTGACTGCTCAGCATTTCTTGAATTTATGGATTGCTATTTGACCCACCTCTAGTGGGGGGAAATTGTCAGAAAGAAAAAGGGTCAAAGTTCCCACTGGTTTCACTCAGTCTTGCACAGCTGGGTCGTGGTATGAGCTTGGCTGTGTAGCAATGACATTTGTGCAGCTGCTTTTGCCGACAGTAGTCAACTATTGCATTAACTATTGCATTAAATATTGAGATATTAGAGCTGGTGCAGATGGACTAGGGAGCTGAGAAGTGTTTTCTACTATCAATTGCATATTAGCTTCCAAAATTGCTCCTCCTCTCATAACATCCCAAAGCACAGCAGTGTTATTAGGGAAATATGTAAATGCTCAGCCAGAGAGGGGGGGTAATATTTAGGATGGATCAACAGTGATCAAACAGCAAAAATAAAGGGCTTGCTGGTGTGAGGGTATTAGTTTGAAGACATGAAAAAGAGCTCCAGATTTTATTCCACTTTAACCCACCATTTGCACTCTCAAAGTATGTGACAGAGAGTCACACACACCTCCTTCGTGGGAGAAATATAATGAACAATAATGGCTAAATGCCACGGAAAATAATGGTGTTGTTATCTTCCTTCCCCCTCCTTCTTTTGTCCTGCTGCTTCCCATGTTCTAATGCTGATTCCCTCTGCACAGACTCCTGAGCCAAATGGCTAACGGGTGGAAAGGTAACACAGAAAGCAAAAAATAAGGGAATTATGTTCCTCCTGTCTGGCAGGCAGAAACAGCTCCCTGAGGCATAAGAGCTGGTGCAATAGATGGATCAGGAGCTGGGACCTGCCAGAGCCAGCTGCCCCTTTGACTGCCAGGTTAGATCAGTTGTACCCTTGAAGCGTTCCCCAAGGGTGTCCTTGGTGACATCAGTGTCACAGTGGATGTTGGGGTGTACATCCACACTTTGTGACCTGGCAGAGTGCACTGGCAGAGCTGGCAGATCATCTGCACTACTCCAACCCCTGGCAGAGGGCTAAAAAGAGGAGGGGAATGGATGGAGGGGAAGAATTTTGAAATGTACATAACATCAATTAAAGACCTGTTAAATAGATCTATTGTCACAAGGTTGAAACTTCTCTATTCATTCTTCCTGAGTATTGTCTTCTAGAGCGATTAGTTTGTCTTCTTGACCATGTTTGTGCTAGAAATTTAACAATTTGCCCACTCCAGTTACACAGTGAAAGTCAAATCCTGGCATCTGTCCCCATCTCAGGACCCTGCTGAGTACAGATCATAGGCAGACCCTGGGCAGACTGAGTTGCACTTTTTATATCATCCTGTTTCTCCCAGATTCTTGGAGCAATTCTCTGTGAAAACTGGGAAGGGATTTCTGTGCCATGTAAGCTTTTCCCTCTTCACCCAGGAGGTGATGTCTCCCACGCTGGGCCACATCTGGGACAGTCTTTGACCTTGTGAGGTTTGAGTGCGAGGCCTCAAGATGATATCACACTTGCTGCAGCAAGGTTTCCTTCCCCTCTCACACAAATGCACATAAATTATAGCAGGCATTCAGGCAGCAAGCCCAGTGCTTTACACCACCAGCAAGGTGTTTGCAACTCCACCATACAAAGGCTTTTCACACACAGAACCCTGTGTTACAAGTTCTCCAAGATGAGATATTTGTTTCTAGCTGCAGGAGGTGGTAACTGGCAGGATCTATTTTGTTTACCTGGTGATTGCCAAGTGAACTTTAGAGGCACAAACTTAAACTAGAAAAAAAATTTAGCAACTTTTGATTTAAAAAATCTTTCCTTGCTCTCTAGAGAAATTAGAGCCTTTTAATATCTGGACTTCATGAGTTGTGCAAATTAGCTAATTCATCTTCAATCACTCTAATAATGAAAAACATCTTTTATGTTGGAGACATGCAGTTTAGATTTTTCTTCTTATTGAAAAACACTGTTATGAATCTTTACCACCAAGGGGAAAAAATTACATTATCCCAAGGTTTGGGAAAATCCCATAGAAGAAGCTTGATACAGACCAGGCAAAGCAGGCATTCCCCTGATTATATACTTTAAAACTCTCCCTCTCACTGTACAGTCCTGACACCTGAATTGCCATTTGCCATATGGCGTATTGGCACTGACTTAGAGCTGTTGATTCCTCTAGAGGGGCTCCAGATGTACTGTTTTGTCCTTTCTTCTTTAGATCTGGGAAAATTTCCTAATAAAATGTTATCAGAATTAGAGAGATTTCTTAGAAAGTCTCAGTTTTGGTGACAGAAATTTTCTGTCAAAGAAACAGACCTTTGAGAGCACTATGTGATTTCTCTGGGTACAAAATTATCTAGAGCCTGAAAAGTGCTCTGACAAAACTCTCATTTCCCCCCTTGGGCTATTTTCAATATATGAGAAGCAGTTTATGGATTCTGTAACCTGCTGGGTATCGTGCAGTCACCAAAGATTTTCCCTTTATAAATGGTCGGTGGTTTTGGCAAGTGTTTGAGAACTGAGGGAATGTCCCTCCACAGCAATGGGGAAGCTTTGCCACTGGCTGCATCAGCAATTGTATCAGATTTTGTGCTCATTTGTTTTAGGGGGACTCACTTTTGCTCTCACTGAGCAGGACTGTCAAGCTGCCTCCAGATGTTGGCCAACTGGGCTCTACATCTCCTACTGATGCTAAAATAGTGTTTTTATTCTGTTTGCTTTGAAATCTTCAACTATCACCTAAAAAGTAAATGCAACTTCTCACTTGTTTCTTTTGTGGATAATTTTAACTTTGGTTTTTGTACTTTCAGGAAGCTGTCATTGTCAATGGTACCACTGCTTTTCAAAATTGGCTTGTGCCAGGAAGCTCAGTTTACAGGGAATTTTGGATTTTCCATGTGTTAAATCCTTCAGAGGTTATAGAGGAGGGGGGTCAACCAAAACTTGAACAAAGAGGACCTTACACATACAGGTAAGAAAAGACCCTTCAATATGTGATATCATATCTGCTGAGATAAAATTTATTTTTGAAATTCCAGCATCATACTTCAGTTAGACATGACAAAAATGCCCAAATTGCAGCTACACACAGCAGTCCCAAACTTTTTCTGGATTGTGTCTAACATAATGAAAACAAAAATGGAGATAGATAACAGGATGTGGAGCTGCTTGCTCTTGAGAAAAACAATAATTCATTAGCCACAATATCACAGAGATGGTTGTGTTCCTTCCTGCTCCATTTTCACCAGCTTTATAACATGAGAAAAGGTGCCAGATGCCCCAAAACCAAAAGATTTTCTTATCATACATGCATCACTAATAACTTATTTTAATAATGTGGTTTGGTTTTGTTTTTTCACCGTTATGACTTTTTTAGTCAATAAATTTTCTTTTTTTCAAATTTTGCTTGGAAAAGCATTCATTTTTCTGAGTGGACTAGCTAGAGTATAGATGCAGGAAAGTTTTATTATTTGTTTAATGTTGTTTAATGTTAGCTGATACTTCCTGAGTTATTAAGCTCATAAGCTTATATTAAGCTTATATTATATAAATTATATTATTATATTAATTATATATTATAATTAATAATTATACAATCAATTGTAATATATAATTAAATATATTAATAATATATTAATGATTATAGAATTAACTAATTATATTATTATCTTAAGGTTATATTAAGCTTATATTTGCTATCACGGGCACCCGTGTTAGGAAATTGTTTTCCTATGATAAGATATTTCTTTTTTGATAACTTTAGGGATGTATATTATATTCACAAAGTAGTTTTTCATTTCAGCATCTTCAGACAAAGTGCCTTTATGCCTAAACACTTATTTCTCAATGGAAAGAGATAAATTTTGTTTCATAGAGTACCTGGGAAGACAGAGGAAAGGGTTACATAGGAATGAGGAAAAGGATGGTTAAGAAATATTGCAGAAGGTGAATTCCCACCAAACAGAAACATTGTACTCTGGTGCTGATGATGATGCCTTTTTTTCTCAGGGACAGATCTCAGTCAGAAGCCTAAATCAGACTAAGTAAGAAATGATGACTATGAAATGAAGGCTCCTCTCACTGCTGCACTCATGCCTTCCTAGGATATTTGATCTACCTGAGTAACTGTGACATTCAGTCTCTCTCTCAATCTCCCTTTAAATAGTTAATAATTTATTACAGTGTAGAACAATTATAAAACACATTAATTAGGAAAAAAAAATTCTCCCAGCCGTTTAGGTGGGTGCTCTACACATTAGGCCAGTAATTAAAATTACATGTACGCAAACCAACTCTGAGAAGCCAAGATCCAGGTGCTCTTCAGGTAAGACCCACCTGCACTGGCTACATCTGCACCATGGGGAAATGTTCTCTGTACTTTTTGCACCCCCCTACACTCGTGCTGGAAGATCAGATCCTGAAATATCTTGAAGATCCCTTCTGGGATGGAGCTGTGAGAAGCTCTCTGGACCTACTGCACAGGCTGTTATTCGATCCCTGCTGGCTGCTGTCCCCACAGAGGGGTCAGCAAGAGGGTGGGACTGGAAGAGTGAAGCTAAAGCTAGAACAGCAGCAGAAATTGTACCTTAGAGATCTGCGGCCAGGGCATGACTGGCAGAACCTCAGTGGGACTGAAAGATTGCTTATAAACCTCTACATCATATTAAATATCATCAAAGTAGCATTATGGGTTTAACCTGTTTCATTGCAAGACACGTCTATCAGATTAAATATCTGAGTTTTTATGTCTGTGTCACTCCCTTTTAGTTACATGCACCACCTTCTAATTACATGCAACCAGCTTATGAAATGTGACAAATCATAATTCATTTAAAAATTACAAAAAATTATAAGGTCCATTAATGACATAAAAATATAAAGGAAATACTTGCTTTTTATTTTAGTATCAAGAAAGACTATTCCATTTGCCAATAAGGAATATTTGCAGAAAATTGAATTTTACATGTAATCACATGAAAAGTTTATAAACCTCTTAGTGTTTATCAAATGTTCAACATTCATTTTACTAAAATGTTCATCAACTTTTCAAAAACCTTCAGTCAGACATACTTATGTGTTTTCTCAAAAGTCAAAGATAAAAAATACTCTCTGTTTGTGTTTTTTATTTCCAGGGTGAGATATTTACCCAAAGAAAATGTCACGGAAGGTGAGAATGGCACAATAACCTACATGTTGCCTAATATTGCTAATTTTGAACCTGATATGTCTGTTGGGACAGAAAATGACACCTTGACCATCCTCAACCTCGCTGTTGTAGTAAGTAAAGAAAAAAAACCCTGTAGTGTCCAGATACAAATGTTGAGGGAATAGAGGAGAAGTTCATAGAATCATAGAATGGTTTGGGTTGGAAGGGACCTCAAAGACCATCTAGTTCCAGCCCTCCTGTCATGGGCAGGGACGCCTCTCACCACAGTGTGTTCAAAGCTCAAAAAAAAGTCCTCCTAGTCAATTTTAACATGGGAATAAATCAAGAGTTTGTGGATGGGTTTGTGTGAGAGCATGAACATGTTCATGTACAGCATGAACAGTACAGGGTGGATTTGCCATGCTCTTTCCATAATACCCTCAGGTCTGCTTGGCAGGGGAGGCTGCACTGATTCCCACACCCAGTGTCTGCATGACCTTGCCACCACCAATCCTGGGCCCCATGGTGCAGTCCTGGAGCTCTCCTGTCCTACTGAGCATTAGTTATTCAAAGAACATAGGGATCTTCACCTAGAATGGTGCTAGAGCCTTTTTAGTCCCAGTGTTTTTGTCTTATCACAGGCTGAGAATGTTTGCCTTCGACTAATATTTACAGTTTTCATACTTATATTCAGCCCTGGTTGTGTTGCACCAACTTTCTGGTGTTTGCATGAGTGCTCGGGATTACTGTGAGGAGGTGTCTGCAAGGGGCAGAATATGAAGATTGTTGGTGCAAATACAAAATAGAACCATACTAGCAGGCACAGAATCACAGAAGAGCCCATGTTGGAAGGCACTTCAGAGGATCATCTGATCACAGATCTGATCACAGCTTTTGGGAAATCATTGCTTGCAGCTATTCAGAAGCCCATCTGGCCATGGTCCTGGGCAACTGGCTCTCAATGGTCCTGCTGGAGCAGGGGTTGGACCAAAGGGTCCCCAGGGCTCCCTGCCAACTTCGGCTGTTCTGTCATCCTGTGATTAAAGCTGATCTAGTGAACTCAAGTAATCAGTCAAGAAAAATTCTCTGCTTTTGTGTAGCTTATGGCCAGTAATTGTTTTGTTAAGTGTCAGTTTTATGTAGAAACTTAACTTCAAGGGAGTTGTAAATCTGGGAACTGACTTTGGCAGACATATCTTGGAGTCAGTCTCTGTGATTTTACTTCGAAGCACATGCAGAATTTTATACTAAACACTGATTTTTTTGCCCTTGTAGGCTGTACCTTCTGTGTACCCAAGCGGTCTAATGCAATCATTCATAAACTCTTGGGTTAAAAAATCCAATGCAGCCATCCTGCAGAACAGAACAGTCAAAGAAATACTGTGGGGATACACAGACCCCTTCCTAGACAGCATCCCCTTCCCTGGTGTGAAGTCTTTTGTGGGAGTCTTCTACCCGGTAAGTGAAACCAGTGAGGAGGCAATGCCTTCAGTTATCATTCTGTGAATAAAACTTTAGAAAGCTGCTCTGAGGAAGAAAATGCTGTAGATTTGTTCAATATTTCTAACTGTTATTCCTTCTTGTTGCATCTGTTACAGTATAATGAGACAACTGATGGACCTTACAGTGTGTATACTGGGACAGAAGATATCACAAAAACAGCAATAATTGAAAGCTATAAAAATCAAAGGTATCATTACATTGTAGAGTAAAAAAGAATACATTTTCAAGATATGGCTTTAAATACTTGATTCACTAAGAGCTATAGATAAATAGAAAAAACTACAATGATTCAAAGGAAACAGGATCAACCTTGGGCTTAGCAAAACCATCACTTTCTTTCATCTATCATTTGGAGCCTGGACTTACTACAATTATTGATTCTTTGATACAAGTATTTACTTCTGTTTTGTGTTCTTAAGTAGATAGATTCCCTTTAACCTCTTCTAATGGATCCTGGAATTTATCTGAATTAATGAACACCTCTATCCTTTTCCTTTGCTAATGGGTCAGGGTATTCAGGAACAGTTATATTTGGTAATACAGGTAATCAAAGTACTTACATGGTAAAATCTACTACATGCAACATGACTTTTATTTTATCTTACAGGACTCTTTCATACTGGAAAGGCCACTGTGATATGGTTAATGGCACAGGTGAGCCTATTAAAGCTTTTTAAAATTTCAACACTTTTCTTGATATTTCAAGGGAATAATGAAATACAATATTTAAATTAACTACCCCGGGCTTTGCCAGTTTTGTGTTCTGTGTATTAAATATCTATATATATGCAGACATACTACGACTATGGTATATGCATATTTGTGTATCTATTCAAATAGTTGAATTATTTATTACTGCACATCATTTTATCTATGCATACACACAGCCTCTACATCTAGAGTAAATGTGGAAAAGAAACAAAAATATCCAGTTCTCTTGTTTCTACTAATTATTTTCATATCACAATATAATTAAGAGTCTGTTTCTTTGCTATAGTAGTTGAAAATTATCTTGGCATTTTAATAATGCACATTCATTTACACTGTTGAAAATTTAATTAAATGCACCAGAATGGATATCCTTATATATGAAAATAAATTAAGGCAACAAAGGAGGAGGCTGTCAGATGAATGGCTTGTAGATCACTAGAAAATGAAAACGGATGAAGAAGAAAGGTAGTTTAGACTGGGATGAATAGGCTATAGACAAATATTTTTGAATTTTCTTTTGGAATGCATGGGTAAACAGCCGAGTTGTTTAAAATACATTTGTTCAAGGTGATATTTTTCTTTTTGGTTAGAGAAAGCATTGCTGTGAGGACACCACAATCTGTAGAGCTGAGGCTGGCAGGTGTCTTGGTGGAGGCTTTTGCAGAAAGCTCCAGACCTTCAGTAAATGAAGGCTTTTGTGTTGGGTGTTTTGTTTGGATTTTTTCCCCTCTATTTTCCATTCTGCTTTACCTGGCATATATAATTTCCTTTTTAACCCAGACTGTGCAGCAAAGTGTTTGAAGTATTTAAAATATAGCACAAGATTCTGATTTTCCACAACTCTGTGAGCCACGAAGGATTAGTTCCTTTTTAAACCATGTAATTAATTTTATAAGAAACAATATTATCTTACATTCTAGGACTTTACCTCTTTCTTATGGGGCCTGGTATTTTTTTTTAGCCAGGGTCAGCTTTTTTGTTTATTTTTCTTCTGTAACTGATTGAATAAACATATGCTACTAACCAATTAAGTGCTCCACTACAGTGAAAATGAGCTTTTACTTGTGAGCAAAGATTGCTGCACAGTTCACAAGGTCATTCAGTGTGACATTGCTGTATTTGGAGACGTAACAGGTTTAAAAATCTTGTGAGAATTCTACCTTATCTTGTAAGCTTTCACATGAAACTCAACATGTATAGGAAAATATAAAAATAAAGATAATAAAGATAAAAATATAAAACAGTATATTTGTATGGGGCTTGACAGGACTCCGTGTTTGCCAACCTTACAAGAATGCCAAGATTTAGAAAGCGAGTGTGTGCTTAGCATGATTTTGAGTGTTTGAAAAAAAAAGTGCTTCTGTCAGCAGTGGGCAAGTGGCAGTATGCAATTTAGCCTTCGTGCTCTTGCCAACTCTGATTCAAAGACATCACAGATGTTTGCAATTGTTTGGTTATGGTTGCTGCCTAAGAAACTAAACAGAAATTGCTGCAAACACTAACAAATGTACTGGTTAAAGGTTTGTTACAACACCTTAACTGGGAAAATGCCAGAGGCTCCCTCTTACATAACTCTGGGTGCTTGCAATGCAGAAATACAAATCTGAATGTCTGCACTCTTTTAGAGCAAGTGGAGAGAAACAACACCAAAGTGCTGCTCCTCTGACTTATTTTGCATTTCTACCATGGGATGAGGTGGATTTTGCTCTAGAAGTGGCTTCCTCCTCTCCATTAGTTCTAGAAGGACCTCAGCTTAGAGACCTGCTTGAGCAATCTTTAGTGGAAAAGGTTTAGCACTGATTATTAAATAGACAGTGTTGAAGTCTAAAGCTGTATTTCTTGTAAGCACTGAGTGTCATAATTGCAGGTGACTCAAGGATCTTCAGGAGGGTTTAGGTCTATAAACCTAGGTGTATAAATCTCAAAGCAATGGCAACAGGTTTTTGGCTTCATATTAAGCAGTTTTGTTGGGTTTTTTAAAAAAATATCCTCTGTTTTAAATGGGCTTGATCACATAGCTTCAAATCTGGGGGCAAAAAAAAAAGCTTCTATATCTTGGCTCACTTTCCAAAACAATTACATGTTATCTGTGAAGTGCCTGTCAATGTGCAATAACTTACATAAACGTTTTCCCACAAATGACTCATATTGTTTACTTTCATCACAGCTTTACAGGAAAGTAACAACTTTGACTATTGAGCTAGAAATTAAACCGTGTCTTCTGAGCAGAATTTCTTTCAAGCTCTTGTTTTCTTTTACTCACAGATGGAGCATCCTTCCCACCGTTTGTTAAGAAGGATCAGGTACTGCGCTTCTTCTCCTCTGACATTTGCAGGTAGGCTGCTCCCTTCCAGCGGTTTCTTATGGGGCCTGGTACCTCTGTGCTCACACCAAGTGTGCCTCTGAGTGCTCTTTGTTTTCAGAGGGTGGCTGCAGTGGCTGTGCCTGGGCTCAGGTCAACCAGTGCAACATAAACTTTTCATCTGAAACAGAAGTAAAATTGTGAGTTGTGCTCACGATTCAGAGCCTGATTCTACCACTCTTATGTCAAGTAGCAAGCTAATACTATGTACTTTATTTCAGCCAGTTACAGATGTATGTTCAGGAAAATGTGACATTGTGAGCTGTTAGACATCTTTAAAAGGCACTGAGGGCCACAGGGTTCAAAGTCATGAACTTCTTAGGTCAGGACCCAGCCTTGTTTGGTCTGAGAAGGCAACAGGTACAGCAGGGTCCAGTTAGGTCCATCTTAGGCATGTCTGGAAAAAATCATTTATGCAGAACAGTGTTTACTGTCATAAAATAGATACTCAAAATTGTTTTCTCACAGGATATTTTTACATATTTTATTTTTATGTATTTACAAACAAATAAGCCTGCTTAATACATCCTGTGCTGATGACTTTTAAGCCTGCTGCTTCTACTGGGCTATCCAGCGTCCCCACGTTCTCCAGTGGGATCACTGAAAGAAATATTAAAGATTTAAAGTGCATCACAGTATATTTACTTTGGGAAGTTCAAACTCTTTATTTATTTTGCTGACTGGAAACAGATGCTTCCTTTTTACTAGGTTTAAAGTGGGTCATTTGCTGTGCTGAGTGGTTTTTTTTAAGATTAGTGTTTTTACATGAAGTTTTCTTGTGAAGCAACTTCATCCACAAACTGGAAAATATTCCCCAATTTGTAGAAAACAGAATTCTATGCAGGGGAGAAATGATAAAATTCTTTGGATTGATTGCACTCACAGTTTGAGAGATCTCTCTGGCCATTTAATTCTCACAATTCATAAACAGTAAAGGACAATAACAACTGTCCAAAGGTCCTGCTGAATCAGGGACAGGAAAAATTGTTCTGTCCACGTTGCAAAACCCTTCTTTTGTTTGGCTGCAATACAAAGTGTTGGTGTCCTGGTTGCATTACTGTGTAGCAACCATACCTCTGCATCAGCTGATACTGAATTAGCAAAAAGAAGCTTAAGTAGTATTCTGATTCATATGCAACAGAATGAGGTTATATGCAAGATGTTATCTGCATCATAAAGCTTAGATTATCCTAAGGTCAGCAAACAACTGTATCAGAGATGCTTTATATGGATAAGCATCTCTACTGTAGTCCAGAAACTTTCGTAAACCTCA
>NW_005054595.1:175027-187132 GCF_000277835.1 Geospiza fortis | reverse complement strand
GTAGGGAAAAGAGATCTCAATTAATTTGTTAGTTCTGTCTATATTGTTTATCATTAGTATTTGAAATTTTGTCTGTTGTTTTGTGTATTGTCATGTTCACCACTGAGCTTATACATCTTTTAGTGAAGGTGTGGAATATTCTCCATTACAGAGAAACACCCCCACAATTTGCTGAAGAGTGCAGCAGGAGCCTGGACACTGGGTCCCTGGGGGGTTCTTTCTCTTAAGAGAGAGGCAGCTGGGGAGATCCTTCAAGAGCATTGCCACGAATTTAGACTTTTAATCCAAAAGGCTGAAACACATTTCTCCTCTTTTGTGTTCAGATCAATCTATGGAGTTTTCCACAGCGAGCAGGTTGTGAAGGGCATCACACTGAATCGTTTCGTGGTTCCTCGTGAAGCATTTGCAGCACCAACTGAAGTCCCAGACAATTATTGCTTCTGCACAGATAAAGAAATATCAGAGAACTGCACCATAGCTGGAGTCCTGGACATCAGTGCCTGCAAAGCAAGTATGGTGATGACACATTACTGCCACACAAGCCACTGAACTGGGGACAGGAGACTTGTCCTGTAGCTGAGGTGTTACTCTGATATCCAGGATGTTTGTCTGTGAATTCTTCCACAGGTTGCTTGTGAGACCCCTCACATCTCTGCAGCCTCGTTGTCCAAAATGAGGACTATGATTTTTCTGTATTTTGGATAGTTGGGATGCCATGGATTGTGTACTGAAACTGCAGGAGTGTGTGTAGAGAAAGGAAAGGAGGGGCACTGTGTAAAAGCCAGAGATAGTTCAGCACCTTGCCTCTGAGGCAATGCACACTCACAGCAGGGGTGGGTATGCCCACAGCTGTATGTATGTACACAGACAATACTGGCTCAGTGTGGTGTTGGTAAAATAAATACATACTGAGTCTGCATTTTGTGCAGAGGGAACTGTGAGAGGTCCCTTCAGGCTAAAACAAGATCATGAAGGTGGGCAGGGACAGTGACAGTCATGTCCTCACCTCAGCATGAAAATGGGAGCACTGCCAGCTCCACAGCGTAGATAAAAGACAAGTAGGAGTTGTAACTGCAGTTTATTTCACAATGCAAATTTTCCTCATGACAGTAAATAAATCACAAAAATGCTTGAATTTTGGTTTTTTTTTTGGTTTGGGTTGGGGCTTTTTGGTTTTTTTTTGGGGTGGTGGGGCTAGACTATTAACATTTTTATCAGGATTGTACATCTATATAGCATGACTATGTTTAGAAAATGACACGTGAAGATGAGTGCCAAAGCAAGGTTTAATGGTTCAAGAGAGTTTGTTTGTTTGTTTGTTTGTGTTTTGATAGAAAGACCAGTATACATCTCTCTTCCTCATTTTCTTCATGCAAGTGAATCTGTATTGAATAACGTGGAAGGCCTGAGCCCAGATGAAAAGGAGCATGAGACATATCTAGACATAGAGCCTGTAAGTCCAAGTATTTAATACTTGTACCTTGGGAAACCTGCAATGTTTAAATGTAATGGTAGTAGAGTGTGCCTTTTACTGGGGGGACAAACAGAAGATGCAATATTTTCATGTTTGCTTTTCTAAGGTCTCCTCTCAAGGTGATATGGTTTCAGCAGGGGAAACTTAGAGCAAAACTTTACCTCATTCTGGCCTTCAAAGTTTGGAAAATCTGTTTTGATTTTTACTTATTGGGAACATGGGATTGAATAGATTCTTCAAACTGTGAAGTGTGTTGTAGCTTTTCTATGATCTTCAGGTGCTTTGAGAAAATTATATTCTATGAAAAAACTTCTGTTTCTTCTACATTTAGTTTTTTCTTTTTAAATCTATAACTAGCCATTTTTTGGATGATTACTATCTCAATTGAAACTAAATAAACATAGATGGGTTTATTTCCTATTACTAGAACTCTGAAGAGTCTGATTTAAATAGACCTAATTTAAGTCTTTGCGACTTGAATTGTCCAGCAGATCTCCCAAACAGAATGAATTTATTTTGACTTCTTAAAAATTTACCTCTATTTCTATTTCAGTGATTCAGATCTTTAAGTGTGCTTACCAAAGTTTTCTGAATTATATGATGAACTGAAAGGTTCCAAAATTCTATTTTGCTCTTAGTTTGAATGAAAAAGTAAAATTAATAATTTCTCACTAAAATTAGGCAATTAAGCTATGTAACTTCAGTGAGGAGAAATGAAGTTAAATCTTTGTTTCACCTTATTTGAAATAGAGACATCAACCAGATTTTCCTAAATATTACACAAAATTTTCAAGAATCACGGCCTTTTTTTGTGAAAGACAGAGAGTAGAAGAAAGATATGAAGAAAAGATTTGACTTTTGTACAGATCTGTTTGTCCTGATATGAAAGGTTTGTTTTCAGCCCTATGCAAGTTAAATATCCTTCATTTTGAAAAAGAAAATTTAGCTGATTTTTGGTGGAAAAAAACCCTGAAACATATCTTTATATGAAATATGACATGGCTGATTTAACTTTGTCTTCAGGTTTAAATGTAAATTACAAAAGTAACTATGGTAAAGCCACAAAATTAGAACTTCTGTGAGAAATGAGAAACCCTTAGAAACATTACAATTTCATAAAAATTAATCCTTCAAAACATAAGGATAAAATAATCTCAAAGTGCTTTTTGACACAGTCCATATATAGATTTTGGCATCTAATTAACAAATTTAAATTAATGTCTTGTTGCATGTTTTTCATTGGTTTTAGGTGACTGGTTTTACACTACGATTTGCAAAAAGGCTGCAAGTAAACCTCCTTGTGAGGCCTTCAAGCAGAATTGAGTAAGTGCTACTTCTTTATTTTATTTTTAAAGAATTTTTTAATTGGGCTGATTGGTCTATGAAAGCATCAGTAGAAATGTCTTGGAGAAGAAGGAATAAAAATACTTCCCAAAGCTTGTTCAGAGTAAATCTTCCTGAGCAGGACACTGCCCAGGTATTTTAAAACACATTTGATTTCCCTACAGAAGCTTACAAGGCAAAATTTTCTTGAAAATAACATTCTTATAAAACTCAAATGGGGCCATGAGGATGAACAAAGAGACAAACTGTATTTTCTGTAACAAATCCAATGAGAAGGAGGATTTATGTATTCCCTGCCACTACATGGTTTTATCACGAGGGTAAATGTGTCTCTAGTTGATTTTTTTTTCTCCTCTTCATTGGCCCAAATGCACATGGACAAAAATCTTGTACATATGGTGAATAAGCATCTTGTACATATGAACACCACACAGATCTTTATCCCTCTCTGTGTCTGACTGCCCATATACAGAAAATTAGACAGGAAATTATGGTTGCCCAATATATAAAATGGCTGCTACTAATTGTAGTTTTGGTTTGGTTTTTTTTTTTTTTTCACTCTAAAAGTATGTTTAAAAGGTACATCTGAAAGACAGAAATATAGTTAGAGAAAAAAAAATGTTTAAGTAGAGAGTGGTCTTATGTAGGAAACAGAAAGTAACATGCTGTACTTTTTTCTCATTTCAGGCCTTTAAAAAAAGTTAAAAAACCCTATGTGTTCCCTATTCTTTGGCTAAATGAGGTTAGTATATTTTATGTCTATTAATACTCTCTGATTTGAAATAAACAAATAAACAAAAAAAAACTACCTAGCTTTTCCAGTCTTGCTGCCCTGAAACGGGGTAATTAAACTCACACTGTGACTTGCACCACACCAAGAGTATATTCAGCAAGTGGGGTCTTGCATATGTACCTTTCAGTGATGTTTTTTTTCTTGCACTGTTTCAGTCTGCTGTTATTGGGGATGAGAAAGCAGAAATGTTCAGAGCTAAAATCTCCGGTAAGCTCCAGCTGCTGAGCACGCTGCAGATGGCACTGATGATCGGAGGCTCTGTGCTCTTCCTGGCCTTCCTGGGGTCCTATTTCATATGCAGGTCAAAGAAATTAAAATAAGTAAGTAACCTTTAACAGCTCAGTCCTCAGCAGTGACTTGTCCTCAGGGTTTTAAAAATTCAGAATCGTTACCTCTTTTGCTGTTCTTATTATTTTACATGCTAGAAAATTCAGTAGTTGTTCTGTAGGAAATCATCCAGATAATTGGCCTGATATTTTCAAGTTCTCTTCCCATCCTAAATCTTTCAGGATGCTCTTAACTCAGGGGAGTCATCGGGAACTTCATCAGAAGAGCAACATTTTTGTTTGTTGTGATTTTGTTTGTTGTGATTTATTTAAGATTGACATTTTGGCCAAGACTGTTAAACTGCTGAGAAGTGTCCTCCAGCACCTTTCTGAGACAGAGGCCACACTGCTGCAGATTGATGTGCTCTCCCAGGACATCCCCCTGTCTGAGGTTCAGAGAACCCACTGTAAATGACACTTGCTATTCTTTCAGCACTAAACTTAGTGCTGTTTTCTCACTTCTTTCTCTCAGCGATGCAGCACTGTAATGTCAGTCTGAGCACCTCTTGGACACAGCCCAGAGAGGCAAATATACTCCCATCAGGGCAGATTGACCAAGTGGTGGGTGTATGTGCTGATGCCTGGGGCAGCAAACACATTTTTGGAGTTTTTCAAAAGAATTGCAGAGACATGAACATTATGGTGGAAAGTATGCTATATTAAAGAGGTATTCTTAAGCTGAAGTCTTGCCTCAACATATGCTGAATTCTGATTTTATTTCACAACAGGTGAAAAGACTTCAGAGGCAGTCAACGTTTAATTGAAATTTCAGCTAAGCAGCTTGTTAAAATTCAGAGACAAAAGGTATGATTCAAGGCACAGTCAACTCATGTGCTGTGGAATTCAACATGTTTTTCCATTTTGAGAAGACCAGCTTACTAACCCAAATAAGCTGCTTTCGAAGGTCCACACTTCTGACATCATTAAAGAGGCCACCGTGGAAACTACACTATCAAAAGACTTTATTTGAAACTTGTTATACATTTTAAATTGCAGTCATGCAGACTGAAGTTGAGGTGCAGTTGGATTTTAGTCCACCTTCTGCCATGTATGCAACTTGCTACTTATTTTCTTCTGGATTTGCAAGAAAACGAAAGCCGCTTGCTGATGTTCCGTCTCCGAGCACAGGCTGGGAATGACAACAATTTGGAGCTCACGCTGTGCTCTAGCTGCTCTCATTGCAATATTTCCCTCTGTTCCTTCAAGGAATGGAAGCTGCTGCAATAGTACTGCTCTCTGTCCTCTGTTCAGGGATGTGAATTGCATTGAATGTGAAGTTTATTATGTAAAGTCACTAACTGTAATACATGAAGTTTATAAAAGACTTACTAAAACACATTGTTCATACATTTTATATTGAGATGGTTCACAGATACACCACAGTCATCCACATGCTGATGGTGCTTATCAGCATTTGGCTCCTCAGCTGTTTATTAATCTGAACCACTCCCTAACTCCCAACCTGCTCCACTGCTCTTCCTGTCATCTCCTGTGAACTTTTATTTCTGGCTCTTGTTTGAACAGCCTCTGCACTGCCCTAAGCCCACTTGGCCCAAGGCCTCCCTTGGAGAATGATCTGATATGTCACCTGACAGGACAAGAGAAAATATTCCAAAATGCTTCAGAGACAGGAAAGACCGAGATAATGATTTTTGACCAAACATCAGACGGTTCCACTTGCTATAGAAGCATATAAATGAAAACAGGTAGCCCCAATTACTTACTGATAAACCATCTGCCACAAGGAAATTTGTGCAACTGTTTGTTTAATGAGGTGCATCAGCTTGTAGACAGGTAGCAAACACTGACATCTCCATAAATAGTTGACTTTTTCATTTTTCTGAATGCTGTATTTTATTCTGACAGTAAATGGGGCAAATACAGAATGTTGCTGCATCTCTTCCCATGGATTCAATAAATTCAGAACAAGAGCCTAAGTTCAGCATTTTCTAAGATTTCTTTTTTGATCTTTTATCCCCTTATTTAAGAGCTGCAAAGAAAAAGGGAAATCAAACATGGCCAGCCTCTCACATCCTGCTGTTTGGAAACAAAGCTACAATGGACTTTAAACCAGAAAGTTGCTAATAAACTACAATGTCTTTGGCTGGGTGTCTTTAGTAAGGTGTTCTTACCTTTGGAAATAAAGGGAAAATCCAACTGGCCATAATGCTGGTGTTTTATTGCATTGTTCCTCGTGGACAAAGTTTTGTAGCTATCAGTAGAGCTGACGAGTCACAGAAATCCCAAGACATTATTCTTGCAGGTGAGGTCTGTGAGGTACATGGCTGCACTCTCCTTCCAGCTGTGAGCTGGAGCTGCCAGCTACCAGGGCAGCTGCTGTGACACTGGAGGGAAGGGCTGCTCTCAGCCTGTGTATTTGACTACTCATGGTGCTGGCTAGTCAATGAAAAACACCTTTTTCCCATTTTCCCCCTTATTGCTGGGATCACATATGATGCTCTGTTCCCATGTTAGCCTGGGGACAATTTGACACAACTGAAGCCATCCCTAGAGTCCTATGGACTCGTCAAAAAGTATGGGGACAGCTGAAGTCATTAAGCCACATCTCCTCTAAGATGAACACAGCTCTGCTGTGGTTCAAGATCTGACACCAACTTTCTATAATAAAACACCTTTTGTGTCAGGATCTAACATGAAAGGAACAACAGAAGTGCTCCTGTAGTTCTTGATATGCTAACATTTCAATTTCATTTTATTTGACTTCAAGTACCTTGTCAGTATGTTAGTGTTTGCTTTACTAGGGTTATTTAGTGCTATGTGGTGCTCCAGCAGAAGTGATCCAGCAAATTGGGCCATGATTTTAAATGTCTCAGGGCCAAATTTTATATGGTTTGTCCATATGCATAATCTCATTGATCTCAAAGCAAGTTTTGGCTTTTAAGCTATGTCCAGCACCTAGACTGCACTTGAATTGTAATTTTTAGTTACTTCATCCAAAGCAACAGTTACAGTTATTGTTAATTCATTATACTAAGGCTAATGTTAAGTATTTACATTTGTTCAAACAGTGCAGGGTAAACTTTCATTAGAAACATTAATGAAAATATAAATAAAATAAAGCTCAAATATTTTTTTCTGATATCCTTATGTTTAATTGTAAATAAAGCCTTCTGTGTTGAATAGTGAAGTTCTTGTGTCTCTTTTCTTGGTATTTTGGGGTATGTTTTCTTTTTCTAGAAAACCACTTCTGGAAATTGATGAATAACTGAGGCTATTGTGGCGTTCACATTCTCTGAACAGAGACAGATAATTCTCTCTCTCCATTTTTTTACTGGAGAAGCACAGACAGAAGAGGAGAAAACAAATCTTTACTTGCTGCTGCTGTTGTTTTGCACATGGAGAATGTGTTGGGAAGATAGTTTACCTGAAGTAAGTTCTTAATTGGACTCTGGTAATGACTGTTTATATTAATTGGCCTATTGGGTCAAAGCTGTGTCCTGGCTGTGGGCAGACAGTCACGAGTTCTCTTTATTATGTAATTTAGTATAGTCTAGTATCTCTTTAATATAGTGTAGTATAATGTAATATAGTATAGTTTAATAAAGCAATTGTTCAGCCTTCTGAATCAATGGAGTCAGATGCCAATCATTCCCTGTGTCAGGGGCACCCTGCATTTACTCTAGGCTATGGCTAACCTTATTAAATCGTTTTACTCAGGCACGCTGCAGCTTCCTAGAGGGGCATGTTGCTGCATGATACATTAGAAATATCAGTGGCATACAGCATTCATTGTCTCTGTTGGTCAGAACCCAGTGCTAATAACACCAGTGGTGTGCATTTGATCCCCGTGTGGGCAATTCACTTAAGAGCTGGATTCAATGATCCTTGTGGATCCCTTCCACCTGATTCTGTGATTTATGTTCTGGATCACAAAGAGAAGACTTTGTGGAACAGGGTAAGCACTGGCACATCTAAACTGAAGCAATTCTAAAACAAACCCAGGAACCCAAGCAGGGAGAGAGGCCTGTTTCCAAGCCCCTTGAGCTGGATGTGTTGGCAGGATGGTGTTGGCACATCCACATGCACATTACAACACCATTTACTGACTCTGCTGGCCCAGCAGGCTGGGTGTCAGGCAGGACTGGCTATGCCAATTCCTCACGTTCCCCACCCACCTCAGGTCCTTAAGTGTGATAATTGCTTGTGAAAGTCAGATTTGAACAAAGATCTAACAGCCCACACACTTACACCAGAGCAGGTGTGCCAGCTCTTGATCTCTAATTGTAATTATGCATTCAAAGCACGTGTTAAAACCTGTTCTTCCCACCTCACCTACCCCTCTCTGCTAAGGTAATACAAACATGCTACTATACCCTGAAAAAGAAAAACAATTAATGCCTTCTATGCTCTTTTAACTGTGAAAGTAGGGAAGGGCTTGTTTTATTCACAGGTCTACACATCAGCATAATAAAACAATAAATTTAATAACTAATAAAATACGCTTACAGCTTCTTTTTTTTTTCCTCAGTAGCCATATAAAAATAGAAACCAGAAAGACAAATGACTTGCACATAGCAAATGCAAACTGCATTTACAAATAAATGCTATTCATTTTCCATTCTCTGTTCCCTCCTTGCCTGTCAGTTGGCCCTGACGCTCAGGGGTTTCAGCCTCTCCCAGCAGTACCCGAAGCAGGAAGGGATTTGCAGCCTACCCAGGCAACACCAGGCTGGGACCTTCTTTTATTTCTATTTTGTGAGAAGAGAAACCAAATGCTTTGCAGCAGGCGCCACCCAAAGGACATCCAGGTTTTCACGAGTTCTCTTGCTTCACCTCAGCACAGGCAGTCAAAAATTGTCCGGGCTGTAATGGAGTTTTGCTACCTTTGCAAGTTAACGCCGCCAGATACAGTCACGAAACTTTTAAAGCAGTAAAACAAAAAGTCCATCATAAGTGTCTGCTGGATGAAAAAATGTTGAATGCAGCTCTAAGACAGATTTTAATGACCATTAATATTCTGTAGTGTTTTACTAAGACCAGGGTTTCCTTTAAGTTATACAAATTGGTGCTTTTACAAAATACATGGTTGATATAAGTAAACCCACCCAAAGTTTCCAGGACTTGACTTCTTGCCCAGCATTCTTTGTGTAGCACCAAGGATGTGTGGATGAATCAGGAATTACACAGAGCTCTGTGTGTGCTCCTTCATGTGACTTAGATTTGCAATTTTAACTTTACCAGATCTGTGTGTAGGACTGGGAAAGTCACATTTTTGCCCTTACTTTGCCCTCATAATTTTTCCAACGGAAAAGCCCCCGTGTGAATATTTCTGAAGTTAAATTTCTTGATTGATACTTTCATGACAGGTGCTAAACCCAGCAGCAGAAGGTGAAAGCCTGCTGGAGGTGCAGGTACTCTTGGGTACAGACATTTCCTGTGTTCTTACTAGAAATGTGGAAACATTTCCTTTTCCATGCATTCACTCCACAGGTGTAACTATCTTTATGCTGGTCAACCACTGGGTCTGTTTTGTGAAATCAGAAGTTATCACTACAATGAAAGCACCCCCTCCACAAACATAAACTGTGTTGTGGTGGGAGCTACATTTTATTCTGCAGTCTTGACAAGCTCAGCCTGGTTGTCTTCAGCAGAAGAAAATAACACTATTGACATTCACAGAGTCACTCTGACAGAAAACAAGGAGAAAAAGGTTACCAGAAGCCACTAATTATTTCCATCTTTCCTATGAGTAGTGGGAATGCATTAAGAAAGCACTTCTGGCAAAGCATAGACTTTAATTCTATGACAAGTCAGTGCAGTTAAGAGCTTAATTCAGGAAATCTATTCCAGTAGACATCTAATCTTCCAGGCAGCAGACAAAGACTTCCCTGGCACCCAGGAGCATCCACCTGTTTGCTGAATGGATGTACATACATGTCATCTTGGTACAGTCCTGAACAAGTCTAACAGACTTACACAATTTTTCTACCAGTAAGAATAAGTTAATGGCCAGAGGTATCAGCCAGAATGTGGAATATGTGCATTCCAAAAGTTCCTATTCTGATGTGAATCCATTTCGATTACACTAACTTTGATGAAGAATATGCTATGATTGAGGTTATTCCTTCATATGAACCTAAAGTCCTAGAGGAAAATTATGTTTAATACACAAAGATGAAGGGGATTTTGGCTCTGTTTGAATACTGGTTGAGAGATAGAGAACTTTTTCTGCTAGTTTTAATTTTTACTGGGTTAGAATCAGAAGTAGTCAAAAACCTAGAGCCAGAAACTCTTGATCTCACTTTCTATCCTGGTGAAGAACCTCTTAACACAAGTGCTAAATGCATCTTCTCCTCAAGGATGGAGAAAGGTGGATCAGTTTTTGGAGTTTACATGATCTATTTCTTAGAACACCAGATTTTATGAATCCAGATGAAAACCTATATATTTGACCCCGTGTTTCACCTGAATTCCTTTCTGAAGTTAAGCACTTCCTAGGCATTGGTGAAGCAACTATCAAACATTTAAGTACCTCTGTTAAAGGCTGCTTTCACCCCAAAGGGGATGTTCTGTCTGGAATTCCTGAGTGAAGAGGCCCCTGAAATTTTACACAAAAATAAAGAAAGGCAAATATACACAGATGGTTTAGCGTGGCAATGCCTCATGCTGCTGTGAAAACTTTAAAGAGTGTATTTAACTCAAACTCATCTGGTAAGAGTCCTGCAAGCCTTCACAGCTTCAGGAACATGAATGGTCAGCAGCCCTAACTGTGCTGGTGGAGGCTAAATCACACCACACCAAAGCCTTCCAAATAGAAATGAAAGCCATTATTCCATAATGTCTAATATCTCATCATTCACTAGAAGCTTGCAGAGGGATAGAATGTAAGAGAATAGTGCAGAAGGTAGTCTCACACCTGAGGAGTTGCAGCTGTACTAGGATTAGGAGCAGGCCTGCCCTTAATAGGCCACAGCTGTGTCCAATAATAAGAAGAGTGCTACAAAAGAGTGGGTGAGCTGGATAAGGAGAGAGCTGGAGTCCGTTGGTTGTGCTGTGAGGAGCTGCCCATGAGCAATCACTGAGAATGTATGGGAACTTTTTCAATAAGATGACAACAAAAGCTGAAATTTGAATCTTATTAACATTTTCACAAAGGATTGAGACAGAATAAGTCAAACAGATATTGGAGTTTAAACCATTTATGAGCAGTTCTACCTTGAACTAGTACATTTGACTTTGTGTTTCAGTCTCTCTAATTCAGCACACAGAGCAGATCATTTAGGCAACTACAGCTGATCAATCAGATCTGGCTGAGACCTGTTACATAGTTTTATGAGTGCTCACATTTTTGACATGGGTTAAATTCACCTATTTGGTTGTCAACCCTAGAAGACCAGAAGTTCTCAGTATTGCACAAAGGATAATGAAATTTGTTTACAGGCAATATGTATTTATTTTCATGTATTACATGACATATGTATTTGTGGTGTCCATAGCTCATGGTATGCAGAAAGTGTAACAGCAGCTCTTCTGAAACAAAACCCAAAGTGGTGGGACTACAAGAAATGACAGAGCTCCCTTCAGATGAATATCCTTTTCAGACATCTTTTCCAGTAAAGCATTGCCTGTAAATACTATTTTCCAAGTAACGGCTGTTATATGTTATCTTGCTATTGTGCCATAAGAGCTGGCTGGGATGTGCTTCAGTCTGGAACAGATTTTGCAGCTCTAATTGGTGGCTGAGCCTTGTGTGTGTATGTTACTGGGAAATGCTAATTGTCTATTTCAGCAACTCATCTACTGTGCTCTACCTTCTCCCTAATATATGGCTTCAAAGTGAAAACTGCAAAGTAGGAATGAAATGCAGAGGTAGGGAAGAATGAGGGGCATCTCAAATGGTGATGGGAATGACTTTTGACAAAACCCAACTGCACAGCCATATCAGCAATTCTTGAGTACCCCCTTGCAAAGTAATGAGGATAGCAGCACTCTGGAAGACTAGGATAGGGAGAATACCTGCAGATGTAGGTAGGGATCTGTAGGCTGATAACCGTAAAGTGAAAGGCAGGGTGAAGATCTTCACTAGAAAAACTAGAAAGCTGATCACAGAGAGCCTTGGGCACTGTACTGGTTGGGACACCATGAACCTTGTATCATTGGTGAGTTTGCAGCCCCAAACTGCTCACTACTGATAAACTCCCAAGTGT